>NW_017721574.1:0-23026 GCF_001865875.1 Lupinus angustifolius | reverse complement strand
GGTTACAAAATTTCAATAAAGAGGAATATAAAGTGCCATGGAATGAAACGTAGGTTTCTTTTTTGGTGCGTGCGCTTTTTCATTTTTCATGATTAAAATCTTAAACATATAAGTGAACCAGTGTCATAGGCACGTAATTTGCATACATAACGCCGAGACAAGATTCAAGGTCCATCATCATATACACAAGGGAGAAGTACATACAATGAGTACCCTCATAATAGCTATTTACTCTCAAATAATTAATACGTACATAAGTCTCACAACATATAGAGCCATAAATCACTTTGATGTGGTGCACTGGTGCCAATCATTATGGCCCTTGAGCAATTCAACCACATGATTCCCTCAGTTGTAACTGAAAGGGGTTACAACCACAACATTTATATTAGATAGAAGAGCCTACAGTGAAATTTCAATCATGAGAATCTGAAAAAGGATACAGTTGCAAAAATCAGAAATTACTATCCTTTAATGTTACACATTCACAATAAAAAACATTATAAAATGGCAGCAATGATAGACATTCTTAATAAGGAGAAAGAAAAGAGGTTTTGTCACGTTGCTGAAATTTCAGTTGGCAAATCAAAGGTTTTCTCATAACTCACTATATATACATCCTCTATATCAGAGAAGAGGGTAGATACATTGATATCCACACGTATCACAAAAGCATAAACACATATTTATTTGATACATGTTCATTGCTACCTACATCTTTTCTCATACACTCTCATCTTGTTCTTTGTCTTCCTAACCAAATTTCTATGCCAAGCATAACCTCTTCATATATGACGATTTATCAAAAGATAATCGTACAAAAATAAGAACACAGACGTAGAATACACATACAATTATGTAGCACCAAACAGAGAACATATCATACATACACAATACCGCATAATCATCAAAATTCACAGCGTACACTCAGGAAGGCATCAGTTATACAACAATATGCTCAAAGGAGAGTAGGAAATAGTCGTAACAAGAACAACTAGCGAAAAGAGGCAAGGAAGCATACGACAAATACAAAAAAAAAAGAAAGAGTAACAAGAACAACTAGCGAAAAGAGGCAAGGAAGCATACGACAAATACAAAAAAAAAAGAAAGAAATATCCAAGCGGACCATCATTCAAAAGGTACAAGGTCTATACTCAAGTAAGTTATTCACCATATTCATGCACACAACTTTTAACAGTAATGCATTATTATGTACCATTAGCATCAAAGTTAATACATACATCCAATAATAATATCACATACATATTATAAAAATTGAAAATTTACCTTGTTCCAACACCATCTCGGGTAAGAAGTCTTCATTAAGACTAATACTCATTGTTCCTGGATAATCCAAGAACATTGTTCAAGAACCAATGATGTCATTATTATTACCGACACCAAAGCATGGGTCATTGTTCTAAATAAGCCTTTTTACTCTACATACAATGAAGATTTAAATAATTCAGAGTAGTTTAAGAGAGGAAAAAACAGTCAACACCAACACTAATCAATCCTAGCTCCAAAAAACCCAACAAAAACCTTCGAATCCAAAATTATTTCCAACAAAAACCATAACATCTAGTAACATTTCCATCAAATACCAAACCAAAACTATCAAATCCAATAGCCTTACATCCAATAAAAATCAAACCACACCCACGGTTGGTTTTGTCCCAACACCGAAAGGGACAAGATTTCCCTGATCTTCGGTTACCGCCGTGAACATTCGTGAGGAGGAACGATGAAATGAAGTAAAAGGAGATGAGTGATACAAAATAAAGAGACTGAGGAGGATGATTACCCTTTGCCTCAAGCCACTGTGACAATCGGTGTTCCCCACCATGATTCCGCTTTTAGCAACCGAACAACCATAAGACACCGAGAACGGCACAATCTCAGCCATCGCGAACTACCACAACCCACCACATATCGTCACCGAAATAGGTTGTTCTGGTTGGATCGATCTGACTTCCATCTTCAACAACCTTTAGCCACCATTAACGCCTTTGTTGCCACCGTTGAAAGAAAAGAAAAGGAATTGGGGTTTAGGGATTTCATACTCCCTTCATTTCATGCGTGAAGACAGGGGCCACCCCTTTACCAATCCAACCCATTTCACTTTAAGCTATTTCACTCTTTGTTAGTTCATCCCGTCCACTCTTTTTTTTGTTTTTGTTTTCACTTAACCTTTTTTATATTTACTTTCATTTTTATGTTTAGTATATCTATTACTTTTGGACAATTCATCTACCAAATAACGTGGTGTGTTTTGAATAATTAGCTAAATAATAAGTATATATTTTTACTTTAAGTGTGTCTCTTTATTATTAATCTCACAATTAAAAATAAAACTAATTTTCTTTTCAACATTTAAAAATGGAATTTTTATAGTAAGGTTATGGTTCGAGTGGTCTCTAACTTCTCTGAAAATGGGAAGAAGGTCTACGACCAACACTCTCTCTAAGCTATTAATGCCATATAAAAACATTTCAAAAACTTATTTGAGATTAGATGCGGTGTGGACATTAGCTTTGCTGCTTCATCTATCTCGCAAACAATTAAATATCAATTACTTTTCAAAAAATCTAATTGAGATTAGTTGTGAGCTACTGGCCCAGCTATTGTGAGATACCTCTGAAAATCCTATGGAGGCTACTTGGAGTGGGGTCATGGTTGCTTGGTGGCTAAGTCAACTTGACCAAGTTGTTGACTGCATACCGCCAAGCTCCTATGTGGCACTGCTAAGCTGCATGCTTGAGCAGCTTTGACTGTGTTGATGGTGATGTGGCTTGGTGTTTGCTGATCTAGTCAGGTGTGTGGTTCCAAACTAGGTGGTCAAGGTGCCCTGCTTAGCTTTCTCCTTGAGCAGGTTGGCTTATGCCGGGATTGTGTTTTGACCATGCCATGTTGGGTCTGACCGTGCTAGGTTGTTGTCCAGGTCAATTAGGCGTGGGTTTGGTCCAAGCTAAGCTGCTTAGTGAGAAGCTTCATGTTGACTCCATATTTTCCACACAGGCCAAGTCTTGTTGAGTCATGCTTAAGGCTAAGCACATAGCTTGCATTGTCAAGCTTAAGCATGTCATGTGTGGATCATTTTGGCCTACTTTGAGCACTTTGCTTGTTTTTTATTAACTCTTCTCTTTTCCACCTAAATCCTACAAAATATAATACAAAAGAAATACACAAAGCATATATACAAGATTGTGATATTTTATCCAAAAAGTATTGAATAAAGTTGGTTTTCTCAATTTTGTCAAGGATAAGTGCCGTAAAAAGTGTATGAAATTTAGGCATTTTTGTTCAAGTCAATATGTAGGAGCATGAACCATCTATCCAAGGATAAAATGCTTTTGGACCCAAATGAGATTAAACAAAATCATGTTTTTATATCACATTTTCCATCTCCTTTCTCCTCTTGAATTAAAGTAAAACTACAAAATAAACTTACCTAAACTACTTTGGCGTAGAAATTCTCCAAGAAATTCCAAGAAGAAAATGTAGAAGAAGAGAAGAATTTGGTTTTGAGAGAGAGTATGTGAGGAGTGGAAGGTATCAATGTGTGAATATCCATTAATAAAGCCTTAAGGTGCCTATTTATAGAAGTTCTCTGCCACCGCCAAGCTCCTTTCTTTGACCGCCAAGCTGCAGACCAAACCCTTCAGCATGGTTTTGGTGACTTGGCCAAGCTGCTTAGTCATCTGCTTGGGGTTGAGTCACCCAAGTTAGTTGTGAGCTACTGGCCCAAATATTTTGAGCTACCTCTGAAAAGCCTAAGGAGGCTACTTAGAGTGAGGTCATGCATGAGGTCATGGTTACTTGGTGGCTAAGTCAACTAGACAAAGTTGTTGGGTGCAAACCGCCAAGATCCTATGTGGCATCGCTACACTGCCTGCTTGAGAAGCTTTGACCGTGCTGATGGTGATGTGGCTTGGTGCTTGCTGATCTAGTCAGCTGTGTGATTCCAAGTTGGATGGTGAAGGTGCTCCGCTAAGCTATCTACTTCAGGAGGTTGGCTTGTGCCAGGCTTGTGTTCTGACCGTGCCAGGTTGGGTTCCAGGTCAGCTACGCGTGGGTTTGGTCCAAGCTAAGCTTCTTAGTGAGCAGCTTCATGTTGACTCCGTACTTTCCACATAGGCCCATTCTTGTTGAGTCAAGCTTAAGGCTAAGCACATAGCTTATCATGTCAAGCTTAAGCATGTCATGTGTGGATCATTTTGGCCTATTTTGAGCACTTTGCTTTCTTTCGATTAATTCTTCTGTTTTCCACCTAAATCCTACAAAATATAATACAAAAGAAATACACAGATTGTGATATTTTATCCAAAAAAGTGTTGAATTAAGTTGGTTTTCTTAATTTTGCCAAGGATAAGTGCCATAAAAATTGTATGAATTTTAGGCACTTGGGCAAAACTTTTGAATCATTTATCAGAATTTGACAAACTTTATGTGCATTTGCGGAAGAATAATCCATTCTTTCAGACTTTTTGTACTATGTTTGAAAACTTCGTCCTGAAAATCCAACAAAAACCCTTGTTCCAGTTCATTTTAATTTTTGTAGTTTTATTTTAAATTTGTCTTGAAGTTTTCTTGTTTCGATGAATTAGTTAGGCTTTGAATTTTGGCTTCAAACATTTTGGGGTTGTTTCCTATGATATTATGGTGTTATTAATGGAAAATATTTGTTATTTATTCAAATTTAACGTCAAATACCATTCCTGCCTGTATGGTTATTATTTTTGCATGTAGTGCATGACTAGGGGAAAATCAGGCTCTTTCCATAGTATTTTGATATATTTTATTTTAGGCACAACTTTTGAACTGTTTATTAGAATTGGACAAACTTTATATGCATTTGGGGTAGAAAAATCCATTCTACTAGACTTTTTGTTCTACGTCGGAAAACTCCCTACTGAAAATTCAAGAAAACCCCTTTTTCCAATTCTTTATTATTTTTGAAGTTTTATTTTGAATTTGCCTTGAACTTTTGTTGTTTTGTTGAATTAGTCATGTTTTGAATTTTGCCTTCAAACTTTTTGTGTTTGTTTCCTATGATTTTAGGATGTTATTGATTCAAAGTTTTGATTGTTTACTCAAATTTTACATACAATTCCATTCCTGCCATGTCTGGTTGTTACTGTTGTATGTAGTGCACGACTAGGGGAATTTCGACTCTTTCCATTGTATTTTGATAAATTCTGTTTTGGCACAACTTTTAAATAGTTTATCAGATTTGGACAAATTTAATATTAATTTGGGATAGAAAAATCCATTCTATCATACTTATCATACTATGTCTGAAAACTCTCTCATGCAAATGCACAAAAACCCTTTGTCCCTTTTATTTATTTATATTTTTTGATGTTTTATTTTGGTTTTTTCATGTTTAGTAGAATTAGTTAGGAAATGAATTTTGGCTGGAAACCTTTTGTAGTTATTTCCTACAATTTTAGAACATTATTGATGCAAATTTTTTGATTGTGTACTCAAATTTAACATGAAATTTCATTCCCGCCCTCTCTGGTTTTTACTGTTGCATGTAGTGCATCACTAGGGGAAATTCAGGCTCCTTCCATAGTATTTTGATAAATTCTATTTTTGGCACAACTTTTGAACCGTTTATTATAATTTGACATATTTTACATAATTTTGGGGTAGAAAAATCCATTCTATCATACTTTTCATATTACGTCCGAAAACTCCCCCTGAATATAAAAAAACTATTTTTTCAGTTTCTTTTTTATTTTGAATTTGTCTTGTTTTGTTAAATTAGTTAGACTTTGAATTTTGAGTTTAAACTTTTTGTCATTATTTCTTATGATTTTAGGATGTTATTGATGCAATGCTTTGATTGTCTACTCAAATTTAACATGAAATTCCATTCATGTCTTGTCTGTTGTTATTATTGCATGCAGTGCATGACTAGAGGAAAACCAGGCTCTTTCCATAGTATTTTGATAAATTCTATTTTTTGCACAACTTTTGAATCGTTTATCAAAATTGGACAAACTTATTTTTCATTTAGGGTAGAAAAAACCATTCTATTAGACTTTTTGTTCTACGTTGGAAACTCTCTCCTGAAAATCAAACAAGCACCCTTTTTTCCATTTCATTTTAATATTTGATGTTTTATTTTGAATTTGTTTGGAGTTTTTATTTTTTAGTTGAATTAGTTAGGCTTTGAATTTGTGGATATTTCCTATGATTTTAGGATGTTAATGATGCAACGTATTGATTGTATACTCAAATGTAACATGAATTCCCATTTCCGCACGGTTTAGTTGTTATTGTTGCATGTAGTGCATGACTAGGGGAAATTTAGGCTCTATGCATAGTAATTTGATAAATTCTATTTTTGGTATCACTTTTGAACCGATTATCAGAATTGGATAAATTGTATACGAATTTGGAGGTAGAATAATCCATTCTATTAGACTAACTCCATCTTGAAAATCCAAAATAATTATTTTTTCCATTTCTTTTTTAATTTTGAAGTTACATTTAGATTTTTTCTTGTTTAATTGAATTAGTTAGGCTTTGAATTTTGGGTTGAAACTTATATTGGATGTTTCCTATGATTTTAGGATGTTACTGATGAAATGTTTTGATTGTTTACTCAAATTGAACATGAAATTCCACTCCTGCCCTATTTGGTTGTTATTGTTGTATGTAGTGCATGACTAAGCGAAATTCATGCTCTTTGTGTAGTATTTAGATAATTCTAATTTTGGCATAACTTTTGAGCATGTGGGTTGAAAAATCCATTCACTCGGACTACTTGTAATACATCAAAAAATTCGCTCTTGAAAATCAAATACAATGTTTTTTCCATTTATTTTTTATTTTTGATGTTTTACTATTAATTTTTCTTGTTTAGTTGAATTAGTTAGGCTTTGACTTTTGGCTCAAAACGTTTTTTGGATGTTTCCTGTGATTTGAGGATGATAGTGATGCAAAATGTTTGTTGTTTTCTCAATTTTAACATGAAATTTCATTCCTGCCTTGTCTAGTTGTTAATGTTGCATGTAGTGCATGACGATGGGAAATTTAGGCTCTTCCCATAATATTTTCATAAATTCTATTTTTCGCACAACTTTTGAACCATTTATCAAATTGGACAAACTTTTGAACCATTTATCCATTCTATAAGACATTTTGTATTATGTCTGAAAACTCCCTCTAGAGAGTCCATCAAAAACGGTTTTTTCCATTTCCTTTTTATTTTCGAAGTTTTATTTTGACTTATTTTGTGGTTTAGTTCAATTAGTTAGGCTTTGAATTTTGGCTTGAAACTTTTTATGGCTAGTTCGTATGATTTTAGGATGTTATTTATGCAAAGTTTTGGTTTGGTACTCAAATTTAACATTAAATTCCATTCCTAGCCTATCTGGTTTTACTATTGCATGTAGTGCATGACTTAGGGTAATTCAGGCTCTTTCCATAGTAATTTGATAAATTCTATTTTTGGCACAACTTTTCAACCGCTTATTAGAATTGGACAAATTTTATAAGCATTTGGGGAGAAATATCCATTCTATCATGATTTTCAAAAAACGTCTGAAAACTGCCTCCTAAAAAAAATTCCATTTCTTTTTTATTGTTGAAGTTTTATTTTGAATTTGTCTTGATGTTTTCTTCTTTAGTTGAATTTGTTAGGCTTTGAATTCCGGTTTGAAACTTTTTGTCGTTATTTCCAATGATTTTAGGATATTATTGATGCAATGTTGTGGTTGCCTACTCAAATTTAACATGAAATTCCATTCCTGCCCTTTCTATTCTTATTGTTGCATGTAGTGTATGACTAGGGGAAATTCCGGCTCTTTGCATAGTATTTTCATAAATTCTATTTACTTGTTTAGTTGAATTAGTTAAGACTTGAATTTTAGCTTAATACTTTGTGTGGTTATTTCCTACGATTTTAGGATGTTATTGATGCAAAGTTTGGGTTGTTTAGTTAAATTCAACATGAAATTACATTTCTGCCTTATCTTGTTGTTACTATTGCATGTAGTGCATGACTAGGGGAAATCATGCTCTTTCCATAGTATTTTGATAAATTCTATTTTTGGCACAACTTTCGAACCGTTTATCAGAATTGGACAAACTTTATGTGCATTTAGGGTAGAAAAATCCATTCTATCAGACTTTTAGTACCACGTCTAAATCTCGAAACTGAAAATGAAACAAAAACCCCTTTTCCCATTTCGTTTTCATTTTAGAAGTTTTATTTTGAATTTGTCTTTAATTTTATGTTTTAGTTGAATTAAGTAGGCTTTGAATTTTGGCTTGAAATTTAGGCTGTAACATAAAATTCTATTTTTGCCCTACCTAGTTTTTACTGTTGCATGTAGTGCATGACTAGGCAAAATTCAGGCTTTTTGCATAATATTTAGATAATTCTATTTTTGGCATAACTTTTGAATTGTTTATCACAATTGGATAAAGTTTATGTGGATTTCGAGTAGAAAAGTTCATTCTCTCGGACTTTTCATACTATGTTAGAAAACTCCATCATGAGAATCCAACATAAAACCTTTTTTTTTCAATTTCATTTTTATTTTTGATTTTTGATTTTCAATTTTTCTTGTTTAGTTGCATCAGTTTGGCTTTGAATTCTGACTTGAAACTTTTTCTTTATGTTTCCTATGATTTGCGGATGTTATTAACAAAACGTTTTTGTTGTTTACTCAAATTTAACAGGAAATTTCAGTCTTGCCATGTCTAGTTGTAACTGTTTCATGTAGTGTATGACTAGTGGAAATTCACGCTCTTTCTATAGTACTTTGATAAATTCTATTTTTGGCACAATTTTTGAACTGTTTATCAGAATTGGACAAATTTTATATGCATTTGGGGTAGAAAAATTCATTTTATCGGGCTTTTTATTCTATCGGTCATATATGGTTATTACTGTTCCATTTAGTGCATGACTAGGGGAAAATCGAACTATTTCCATTGTATGTTGATGAATTCTATTTTTGGCACAAATTTTGAACCATTTATCAGAATTAGACAAACTTTATGTGCATTTGGGGTTGAAAAATTCATTCTATCAGACTTTTTGTACTACGCTTGAAAAGTCCTTGAAAATCAAACAAAAACCCTTTATTCCATTTCCTTTTCATTTTTGCATTTTTATTTTGCATTTGTCTTGTTTAGTTGAGTTAGTTAGGCTTTGAATTTGGTCTTGAAACTTTTTGTGGTTGTTTCCAATGATTGTAGGATGCTAATGATGCAAAGTTTTGGCTGTTACCTCAAATTTAACATGCAAAATCCTTTTTGCTCTGTTTGGTTGTTAATGTTGCATTTAATGCATGACTAGGGTAAATTTAGGCTCTATGCATAGTATTTTGATAAATTCTACTTTTGGCATAACTTTGGAACGTTTCTCAGAATTGGAAAAAATTTATATGCATCTGGAGTGAAAAATCCATTCTATAAGACTAACTCCCTCCCGAAAATCCAAAATAATCATTTTTGCCATTTCATTATTTAATTTTGATATTTTCTTGTTTAGTTAAATTAGTTAGACTTTGAATTTGGGCTTGAAACTTTTTGTGGATGTTTCCTATGATTTTAGGATGTTATTGATGTAAAGTTTTGGTTGATTATTCAAATTTAACATGAAATTCCATTCTTGCCATGTCTGGTTGTTATTGTTGCATGTAGTGCATGACTAGGGGAAATCCAGGCTCTTTGCATAGTATATTGATAATTTTATTTTTGTCATAACTTTTGAATCAATTATCACAATGGGGCAAACATTATGTGTATTTGGGGTATAAATATCCAGTTTATCGTACTTTTCGTACTACATCAGAAAACTCCCTCATGAAAATCCAACATAAACCTTTCTTTCCATTTTTTTATTTTTGATGTTTTATTTTGAATTTTTCTTGTTTAGTTGAACTAGTTAGAATTTAAATTTTGGCATTAAACTTTTTGTGGTTGTTTCCTATGATTTTAGGATGTTATTGATACAAAGTTTTGGTTGTTTACTCATATTTAACATGACATTACATTCCTGCCCTGTCTGGTTGTTACTATTGCATGTAGTGCATGACTAGGGGAAATTGAGACTCTTTGTACCGTTTATCACAATGGGACAAACTTTATATGCATTTAGGGTAGAAAAATCCATTATCTCTTACTTTTCGTACTACGTCAGAAAACTCCATCCTAAAAGTCCAACAAAATCTTTTTTCCATTTCTTTTTATATTATTGAAGTTTTATTTTGAATTTGCCTTGAAATTGTTTTGTTATGTTGAATTAGTTAGGCTTTGAATTTTGGCTTAAATTTTTTTGTTGGTGTTTCCTATGATTTTAGGATGTTAATGATGCAAAGTGTTGGTTGTGTACTCAAATTTAACATGAAATTTCATTTCTGCCTTGTCTAGTTGTTACTGTTGCATGTAGTAAATGACTAGTGGAAATTGAGGCTCTTTCCATAGAATTTTGATAAATTCTATTTTTGGCACAACCTTTGAATTGTTTACTAGAAATGGACATAATTTATATGCATTTGGGGTAGAAAACTCAATTCTATCAGCCATTTCGTACTCCATCTAAACACACCTTTCTGAAAATTCAAAAAACCCTTTTTTCCTTTCTTTTTTATTTTTGAAGTTTTATTTTGAATCTGTCTGGAATTTTTCTTCTGTAGTTTAATTAGTTAGGCTTTGAATTTTGGCTTGAATCGTTTTGTGGCTGTTTCCTATGATTATAGGATGTTAATGATGCAATGTTTTGATTGTTATCTCAATTTATCATGAAATTTCATTTTTGCCCACTCTGGTTGTTATGGTTGTAATTAGTGCATGACTAGGGGGAATTCAGTCTCTTTGCATAGTATTTTGACGAATTCTTTTTGTGGCATAAGTTTTGAACCGTTTATCAAAATTGGACATTTTTATGTAAATTTGGGGTAGAAAATCCATTCTCTTAGACTTTTCCAACTAAGTTTAAAATCTCCCTCCTGAAAATCCAAAATAAACATTTTTCCATTTCTTTTTTAATTTTGAAGTTTTGTTCTGAATCTTTCTTGTTTAGTTGAATAACTTGGGCTTTGAATTTTTGCTTGACACTTTTTGTGGTTGTTTCCTTTGATTTTAGAATGTTATTAATGATTCAAAGTTTCGATTGATTACTCAAATTTAACATGAAATTTCATTTTTACCAGCCCCATTTGGTTGTTACTGTTGTATTTATTACATGACTAGGGAAAATTTAGGCTAAGTGCATAATGGTTGATAAATTTTATTTTTGGCATAACTTTGGAACCATTTATAAGAGCTGGACAAATTTTATTTGCATTTACGGTAGAAAATCCATTCTATCAGACTTTTCAAACTATCTTTGAAATCTCCCTCCTGAAAATCCAGAATAAACATTTTTCAATTTTTTATTTATTTTGAATTTTTCTTGTTTAATTGAATTAGTTAGGCTTTGAATTTTGGCTTGAAACTTTTAGTGGATGTTTCGTTTCATTATAGAATGTTATTGATGCAAAGTTTTGTTTATTTACTCAAATTTAACATGAAATTGGATTCCTTCCCTATCTAGTTGTTACTATTGCATGTTGTGCATGACAATGGGAAGTTCAAGCACTTAGCAAGGTATTTTGATAAATACTATTTTTCGCATCTCTTTTGAACCGTTTATCAGAATTGGACAAACATTAAGTGCATTTCAGGTAGAAAAGTCAATTCTCTCATACTTTTAGTACTACGTCTGAGAACTCCCCATGAAATCCAACAAAACCCTTTTTTTCCATTTCCTTTTTATTTTGAAGTTTTATTTTGAATTGGTCTTGAATATTTCTTGTTTAGTTGCTTTAGTTAGGCTTTGAATTTTGTCTTCAATCTTTTTGTGGTAATTTCCTATGATTTTAGGATGTTAATGATGCAAAGTTTTGGTTGTTTAGTCAAATTTAACATGAAATTTTATTTCTGCCCCATCTGGTTGTTACTTTGTATTGAGTGCATGACTAGGGAAAATTCAGGATCTGTGCATAGTATTTTATATATTCTATTTTTGTCATAACTTTTGAACCGTTTATCAGAGCTAAACAAATTTTCCATGGTTTTGGAGAAGAAAAATCCATTCTATCAGACTTTTCAAACTATGTTTGAGAACTGCCTCCTACAAATCTAGAATAAACATTTTTCCATTTCTTCTTTAATTTTGAAGTTTTATTTTGAACTTTTCTTGTTTAGTAGAATTAGTTAGGCATTGAATTTTGGCTTGCAACTTTTAGTGGATGTTTCCTTTCATTTTAGAATGTTATTGATGCAATGTTTTGGTCATTTACTCAAATTTATCATGAAATTGCATACCTGCCCTAACTGGTTGTTACTGTTGTATGTAGTTCATGACAAGGATAAGTTCAGGCTCTTTGCATAGTATTTTGATAAATACTATTTTTTGCATCTCTTTTGAACCGTTTATCAGAATTGGACAAATATTATGTGCATTTCTGGTAGAAAAGTCAATTCTCTCAGACTTTTTGTACCAAATTTAACATCAAATTTTCATTTTGCGCTGTCTGGTTGTTAGTGTTGCATGTAGTGCATGACTAGGCGAAATTCAGGCTCTTTCCATAGTATTATGATAAATTTTATTTTTGGAACAACTTTTGCACCGTTGATCAGAATTGGACAAATTTTATATGCATTTGGGGTAGACAAATCCATTATATCGTACTTTTCAAACAACATCTGAAAACTCCCTCCATAAAATTAAAAAAAGTCAATTTTTTTCTATTTCACTGTTATTTTTGAAGTTTCATTTTGAATTTGTCTCGAATTTTTCTTGGTTTGTAGAATTAGTTAGGCTTTCAATTTTGGCTTTAAATTTTTGTGTGGTTGTTTCCTATGATTTTAAGATGTTATTGATGCAATGGTTCTGTTGTCTACTCAAATTTAAAATTGGACAAACTATCTAGTTGTTACTATTGCATGTAATGCATGACTAGTAGAAATTCTGACCCTTTGCATAATATTGTGATAAATTCCATTTTTGGCATAAATTTTCAATCGTTTATCAAAATTGGACAAACTTTATGTGCATTTGGGGTAGAAATATCCATTCTCTACGACTTTTCTAGGTTAGTTGAATTAGTTAGGCTTTCCATTTTGGCTTGAAACTTTTTGTGGTTATTTCATATGATTTTAGGATGTTATTGATGCAAAGTTTTAGATGTGACTCAAATTTAACATGTAATTTCATTCTTGCCCTATCTAATATTTACTATTGCATGTAGTGAATAACTATGGAAATTCAGGCTCTTTCCATAGTATTTTGATTAATTCTATTTTTGGCACAACATTTGTACCATTTATCATAATTAGACAAATTTTGTATGCATTTGGAGTAGAAAAATCCTTTCCCTCAGACTTTGCATACTACGTCTGAGAACTCCCTTATGAAAATCCAAAAAAACTATTTTCTTCCATTTCTTTTTTTAATTTTGAAGTTTTATTTTGAATTTGCCATGAATGTTTCTTGTGTGGTTGAATTAGTTAGGATTTGAATTTTGTCTTGAAACTGTTTCTCATTGTTTCCTATAATTTTAGGATGTTATTGATGCATAGTTTTGGTTGTCTACTGAAATTAAACATGAAATTCCATTCATTCCCTATCTTGATGTTACTGTTGCATGTTGTGCATGACTAGGGGAAATTCAGCTACTTTCCATAGTATTTTGATAAAATCTATTTTTGGCACAATTTTTGAAACATTTCTAAAAAATGGACAATCTTTATGTGCATTTGGGGTAGAAACTCCCTCTTGAAAATCCAATAAAAACCCTTTTCTCTATTAATTTTTATTTTTGAATGTTTATTATGAATTTGTCTTGAATTTGTCTTGTTTACTTGAATTAGTGAGGCTTTCCATTTTGGTTTAAAACTTTTTGTGGTTGTTTCCTATGATTTTAGGATGTTAGTGATACAATGTTTTCGATGTGAACTCAAAATTTAACAATAAATTCTATTCCCGCCCTGTCTAGTTTTTACAGTTGCATGTAGTATTTTGATAAATTCTATTTTTGGCATAACTTTTGAATTGTTTATCAGTATTGGACAAGTTTTATATGCATTTGGGGTAGAAAAATTCATTATATCATACTGTTCATACAACATGTGGAAACTCCCTCTTAAAAATCCAAAAAGGCCATTTTTTCCATTCTTTACTATTTTTGAAGTTTTATTTTGAATTTTTCTTATTTAGTATAATTGGTTAGGATTTGAATTTTGGTTTGAAACTTTTTGTCGTTGTTCCCAATTATTTTAGGATGTTACTGATACAAAGTTTTGGTTGTATACTCCAATTTAACATGAAATTTCATTCAGGCCCTGTATGGCTGTTATTGTTGCATGTAGTGAATGACTAGGAGAAAATTATGCTCTTTCCATTCTATTTTGAAAAATTCTATTGTTGGCAAAACAATTAATCCGTTTTTAAGAATTGGACAAACTTTATGTGCATTTGGTGTAGAAAATCTATTCTATCAGACTTTTTATACTATGTTTGAAAACTTCGTCCTAAAATCCAACAAAAACCCCTTTTTCCATTTCTATTATATTTTTGAAGTTTTATTTTAAATTTGTCTTTATTTTTTTCTTGTTTAATTGATTTATTTTGGCTTCAAACTTTTTGGGGTTGTTTCCTATGATATTATGATCTGATTGATGCAAAGTCTTGATTGTTTATTGAAATTTAATATTAAATTCCATTCCTGCCCTGCATGGTTGTTACTATTGCATGACTAGGGGAAATTCAACCTCTTTTGATAGTAATTTGATAAATGCAATTTTTGGCACAACTTTTTAATAATTTATCATAATTGGAAAAATTTTATATGCATTTCAGGTTGAAAATCCATTCTATCATACTTTTCCTACAACGTTTGAAAACTCCCTACTGAACATCCATTAAAACCATTTTTTTTCCATTTCTTTTTTAAGTTTGTAGTTTTATTTTGGATTTGTCTTGATTGTTTTTTGTTTAGTTGAATTAGTCAGGATTTGAATTTTGGCCTGTAAGTTTTTGTCATTGTTTCCTACGATTTTACGATGTTATTGATGCAAAGTTATGGTCGTCTACTCAAATTTAACATGAACTTCCATTCCTGTTCCGTATGGTTGTTACTGGTGCATGTAGTCCAAGACTAGGGGAAATTCAGGCTCTTTCCATTGTATTTTTATAAATTCTATTTTTGGCACAAGTGTTGAACCGTTTATCATATTTGGACAAACTTCTATGTAGATGTGGGGTAGAAAATTTCATTCTATCAGACTTTTCGTACTACATCTGAAAAATCCATCCAGAAAATCCATCAAAAACCCTTTTTCCATTTCTTTTTTTTTTTTTGAAGCTTTTTTTGAATTTGTCTTCAATTGTTCTTGTGTAGTTTAATTAGTTAGGCTGTGAATATTGGCTTGAAACTTTTTGTGGTTGTTTCTTATGATTTTAGGATGTTATCGATGCAATGTTTTGGTTGTCTACTCACATTCAAGATGAAATTCCATTCCTGCCTTGTCTGGTTTTTACTATTGCATATAGTGCATAACTAGGGGAATTCAAGCGCATTCGATAGTATTTTGATAAATTCTATTTTCGGCACAACTTTTGTAGCGTTTATCAGAATTGGACAAACATTATGTGGAATTGGGGTAGAGAAATCCATTCAATCGGACTTTTCGTACTATGTTTGAAAACTTCCTCCTGAAAATCCAACAAAAACCGTTTTTTTTTAATTTCGTTTTTCTTATTGAAGTTTTATTTTGAATTCGTCTTCCTGTTCGGTATGATTATTACTGGTGCATATAGTGCATGACTAGGGGAAATTCAGGCTCTTTCCATTTTATTTTGATAAATTCTATTTTTGGCACAAGTATTGAACCGTTTATTAGAATTGGACAAAATTTATGTAGAATTGGGGTAGAAAAATTCATTATATCAGACTTTTCGTACTACATCTAAAAATTCCATCAAGAAAATCAAACAAAAACCCATTTTTTTTCATTTCTTGTTTTAATTTTGAAGCTTTATTTTAAATTTGTCTTGAAATGTTCTTGTTTAGTTCAATTAGGCTTTGAATATTGGCTTAAAATTTTTTGTGGTTGTTTCTATTGATTTTGAGATGTTATTGATGCAACGTTTTGGTTGTCTACTGACATTCAACATGAAATTCCATTCCTGCCCTGTTTAGTTTTTACTGTAGCATGTAGTGCACAACTAGGGGTAATTCAGTCGCATTCGATAGTATTTTGATAAATTCAATTTTTGGCAAAACTTTTGAACTGTTTATCAGAATTGGACAAACTTTATGTGGATTTGGGGTAGAGAAATCCATTCAATCAGACTTTTTGTACTACGTATGAAAACTCCCTCCTGAAAATCCAACAAAAACCGTTTTTTCATTTTTTTTTCTTTTTAAAGTTTTATTTTGAATTTTTCTTGAATTTGTCTTTATTAGTTGAATTAGTTAAGATTTGAAAATTGGCTTGAAAATTTTTGTCGTTGATTCCTATGATATTAGGATATTATTGATATAATGTTTTGGATGTGTACTCAAATTGAACATGAAATTGCATTCCTACCATGTCTGGTTTTTACTATTGCATGTAGTGCGTGACTAGGGGAAATTCACGCTCTTTCCATAGTATTTTGATAAATTTTATTTTTGGAACAACTTTCAAACTGTTTATCATAATAGGACAAATTTTATATGCAATTGGGGTAGAAAATCCATTCTATCATACTTTTCATACTATGTCGGAAAACTCCATATTGAAAATCAATTAAAACCAATTTTTCCATTTCTTTTTGAATTTTGAAGTTTTATTTTTGATTTGTCTTAAATTTTTCTTGTTTAGTGGTATTAGTCAGGGTTTGAATTTTGGCTTAAAACTTTTTGTCGTTGTTTCCTATGATTTCAGGATGTTATTGATGCAAAGTTTTGGTCCTCTAGTCAAATTTAACATGAATTTCCATTCCTATCCGGTATGGTTGTTACTGGTGCATGTAGTGCATGCCTAGGGGAAATTCTGGCTCTTTTCGTTGTATTTTGATAAATTCTATTTTTGGCACAACTATTGAACCGTTTATCAGAACTTGACAATCGTTACTTGCATTTTGGGTAGAAAAGAACATTCTATCGGACTTTTCATACTACGTCTGAAAACTTCCTCCTGAAAATCCATTGAATACCTTTTTTTCCCTTTCTTTTTATTTTTGAAGGTTTATTATGAATTTGTCTTGTTTAGTTGAATTGGTTAGGCTGTCCATTTTGGCTTGAAACTTTTTATTGTTGTTTCCATTGATTTTAGGATGTTATTGATGCAAAGTTTTGGATGTGACTCAAATTTAACATGTAATTTCATACTTGCCCTGTCTGGTTTTTATTATTACATGTAGTGCATGACTAGAAAAAATTCAGGCTCTTTCCATAGTATTTTGAGTAATTCTATTTTTGGCACAACTTTTGAACCGTTTATCAGAATTAGACAAATTTTATATGCATTTACGGTAAACAAATCCTTTCTATCAATCTTTTGATACTACATATGAGAACTTTCTACTGAAAATCCAAAAAAAACCATTTTCTTCCATTTCTTTTTTATTTTTGAATTTTTATTTTGAATTTGACATGAATTTTTCTTGTGTAGTTGAATTAGTTAGGATTTGAATTTTGTCTTGAAATTTTTTCGTTATTGTTTCCTATGATTTTAGAATGTTATTGATGCAAAGTTTTGGTTGTCTACTCAACTTTAACATGAAATTTCGTTCATGCCCTGTCTGGTTGTTAATGTTGCATGTAGTGTGTGACTAGGAGAAATTCAGGCTCTATCCATAATATTTTGATATAATTTATCAAAAGTGGTAAAATTTTATACGCATTTGAAGTAGAAAAACCATTCTATAATTTTATACTGCACCTAAAACACCCTCTTTAAAATCCCAAAAAATTGTTTCTCCAGTTCTTATTTTGTAGTTTTATTTTGAATTTGTCTTGAATTTGTCTTGTTTAATTGAATTAGTTAGGCTTTGAATTTAGGATGTTACTAATGCAAATTTTTGTTTGTTTACTCAAATTTAACATGAAATTCCATTCCTACCATGTCTTGTTGTTACTATTGCATGTAGTGCATGACTAGGGGAAATTCTAGCTCCTTCCATATTATTTTGATGAATTCTATTTTTGGCATAACATTTGAACCGTTTATCAGAACTGGACAAACTTTATGTGGATTTGGGGTAGAAAAGTCCATTATGTCAGGCTTTTCAAACTACCTTTTAATGTTCCCTCCCATTTTATCGATTTTTATTTTTATTTTGAAGTTTTATTTTGAATTTTTCATGTTTACTTGAATTAGTTAGGCTGTGAATATTGGCTTGAAACTTTTTCTGGTTGTTTCCTATGACTTTAGGATCTAATTAATGCAAAGTTTTGGTTGCTTACTAAAATTTAACATGAAATTCCATTCTTGGTTTTTAATGTTGCATGTAGTGCATGACTAGGGGAAATTCAGCTGCTTTCCATATTATTTTGATAAAATCTATTTTTGGCACAAATTTTGAAATGTTTCTTAGAATTGGACAGTTTTAATATGCATTTGGGGTAGAAAAGTGCAATCTATCTGACATTTCGTACTACGTCTCAAGTCTGTCTCCTGAAAATCCAACAAAAATCCCTTTTGTGGTTGTATCCTATTATTTTAGGATGTTATTGATGCAATGTTTTGGATGTGCACTCAAATTTAACTTGAAATTCCATTCCCGCCCTATCTGGTTTTTACCGTTGCAAGTAGTGTGTTATTAAGGGAAATTTAAGCTCTTTCTATAGTATTTTGAAAACTATTTTTGGCACAACGTTTGAACCGTTTATTAGAATTGGAGAAATTATATATGCGTTTGGGGTAGAAAAATCCATTCTATCATAATTTTTATACAACGTCTGAAAACACCCTCGTGAAAATCCAAAAAAAAAAACTATTTTTCCATTCTTTATTATTTTTGAAGTTTTATTTTGAATTTGTCTTGAATTCTTCTTATTTAGTTTAATTACTTAGGATTTAAATTTGTGTTTGAAACATTTTGTCTTTGTTTCCTCTTATTTGAGGATGTTATTGATTCAATGTTTTGGTTGTCTACTCAAGTTTAACATGATATTCTATTCATGCCCTATATGGTTGTTGGTGTTGCATGTAGTGAATGACTAGGGGAAAAACACGCTCTTTCCATAGTATTTTCAAAAATTCTATTTTTGGCAAAACTTTTGAAACGTTTTTCAGAATTGGACAAACTTTATGTGCATTTGGGGTAGAAAATCCATTCTATCAGACTTTTTGTACTAGGTTTCAAAACTCCATCCTAAAATCCAACAAAAACCGCTTTTTCCATTTCTTTTTTATTTCTGTAGTTTTATTTTAAATTTGACTTGATTTTTCTTGTTTAGTTGATTTAGTTAAGCTTTGAATTTTGGCTTTAAACTTTTTGGGGTTGTTTCCAATGATATTATGATCTGATTGGTGCAAAGTATTAATTGTTTATTCAAATTTAACATGAAATTCCATTCCAGTCCTATATGGTTGTCACTGCTGCATGGAATGTATGACTAGGGGAAATTCAACCTTTTTCCATAGTAATTTGATAAATGCTTTTTTTGGCACAACTTTGGAACTGTTTATGATAATTGTACAAATTTTATACGCATTTGCGGTAGAAAATCCATTCCATCATACTTTTCATACTTCGTCCGAAAACTACCTACTGAAAATCCAATAAAACCATTTTTCCATTTCTTTTTGAATTTTGAAGTTTCATTTTAGATTTCTCTTGAATTGTTCTTGTTTAGTTGCATTAGCTAGGCTTTGAATATTTCCTTGAAAATTTTTGTGGTTGTTTCCTATGATTTTAGGATGTTATTGATGTAATGTTTTGGTTGTTTACTCAAATTTAACATGAAATTCCATTACCGGTTTTTATCGTTGCATGTAGTGCGTGACTAGGGGAAATTCAGGCTCTTTCTATAGTATTTTGATAAATTCTATTTTTGGCTCAACTTTTGAATGGTTTATCAGAATTGGATAAATTTTATATGCATTCCGTGTAGACAAAATCCATTCTATCATACTTCTCATACAACGTCTGAAAGCTCTGTCATGAAAATTAAAATAAAGAAACATTTTCTTACATTTTTTTTATTTTGAAGTTTTATTTTGAATTTGTCTTCAATTGTTCTTATTTAGTTCAATTAGTTTGGATTTGAATTTTGGTTTGAAACTTTTTATCGTTGTTTCCTATTATTCTAGGATGTTATTGATGCAAAGTTTTGGTTGTCTACTCAAATTTAACATGACATTCCATGCATTACCTGTCTGGTTGTTACTGTTGCATGTAGTGAATGTCTAGAGGAAATCAGTCTCTTTCCGTAGTATTTTGAGAAATTTTATTTTTGGCAAAAATTTTGGAACCGTCTATCAGAATTGGACAAACTGTATTTGCATTTGGTGTAGAAAAATCCATAATTTCAAACCCTTTTTTTCAATTCTTTTTTATTTTAAATTTGTGTTGAAGTTTTCTTGTTTAGTTGAATTGGTTAGGCTTTGAATTTTGGCATCATACTTGTTGGAGTTGTTTCCTATGATATTATGATGTTATTGACGCAAAGTATTGATTGTTTATTCCTACCTGTATGGTTGTTACGGTTGCATGTATTGCATGACCAGGGGAAATTCATCCACTTTCCATAGTATTTTGAAAACTTCGATTTTCCGCACAACTTTCGAACTATTTATCGTAATTGGAAAAAAAATTATATGCATTTGGGGTAGAAAATCCATTATATAATACTTTTCATACTACATCCGAAAACAGCCTACTGAAAATCCAATAAAACCATTTTTTGATATTCTTTTTTATTTTTGAAGTTTTATTTTAAATTTGTATTGAAGTTTTCTTGTTTAGTTGAATTAGTTAGGCGTTGAATTTTGGCAACAAACTTGGTGAAGTTGTTTCCTATGGTATTATGAGGTTATTGACGCAAATAATTGATTTTTTATTCCAATCTAGTGTGAAATTCGATTCCTGCCTGTATGGTTGTTACTATTGCATGACTAGGGGAAATTCATACTCTTTCCATAGTATTTTGAAAACTTCGATTTTTGGCACAACTTTCGAACTATTTATCATAATTGGAAAATATTTATATGCATTTGGGGTAGAAAATCCATTCTATAATACTTTTCACACAACATCCAAAAACACCCTATAGAAAATCCAATAAAACCATTTTTTCCATTCCTTTTTTATTTTTGAAGTTTTATTTTGAATTTTTCTTGTTTAGTTGAATTAGTTAGGATTTGAATTTTGGCTTAAGACTTTTTGTTGTTGTTTCCTATGATATTAGGATGTTACTGATAAGTGCAAAAAGTATACACTTTTCACCATCATTCTATGGCACTTATCCTATGCAAATTGTAGAAAACCAACTTAAATTAACACTTTTTAGGTGAATTTTGCATGATTAAATAAATTGGTTCTTTATTAATTCTTGTCCAAGTTTTCTTTGAGTTTTGTAGGAAATTGAATATTAAAGAATAAATTCAAAGATGGATAAGAATTCAAGCCAAAATTCAAGACAAAAGCTCAAAATGAATTGCTAAAAAGTAATCAAGTTAAAGCCTGGCATGCTATGTGCTTAATTTGGTTACTTAGCCTTGAAGAAAGGTAGCTTACTTCGTCTTGAAGAAACCTATGTTAAGGTAGGCAAGGCAACTTGCAAAAATCAAATGCTTACCTTAACTTAAAGAAAACAGCCCAAAAGTGCCAAGCAACCAAAAAAAATCAAGTAACACACCAAAGGAAAAAACGTTGCTTCACCATGAAGAAATCAAGCACAAAGCTGTCCAACCAAGCCAAGCACCAAACACCAGGCCAGGTCAGCCAGGCACCAAGCCCCAGGCCAGTTCAGCTAGGCACCCAGCACCAGGCCACGTCAGCCAGGCACGAAGCACCAGTCCAGGTCAGCCAGGCACCAAGCACCAGGCCAAGTCAGCCAACACCAAGCACCAGGCCAGATCAGCTAAGCTGCTGAAACAGGCAGTTGAGCGTAGAACAAGTCAGCTCAGCGGCTGAAACATGTAGTTGAGCGGGGAACCAGGTCAGCGAAGCTGCTGAAACAGGCAGCTTAGCGGGGAAACAAGTGGGCTAAGCGGCTGGCGCACCAGAAAAGTGATTTTTTGGTCAAATCATGGAACATCTTACTTTTTCTTTGCTTCAAGGCCAAGAATATGACCTCATGGATGACATAAGGCAATGACAAGAAGGAGGAGGTGTCACCATGCATGTAACCTAGCCCACCATCGGGGTCAAGTAGTGGCCAAAGTGGCTCTTCACAGGGGCCAAAGGTGAGCAACTTAGCTGCCAAACAAGGCAGCTGGGCATCCAGCACTTTGGCCTATAAAAAGGCACGAAATTCTCATTTGAAAAACATTGTAAATTCATTCTCAATTCTTCTTAGTTGATTCCTCTTCTCTTCCTTTCATTTTAGGTAGTTTTTAGGCTAGTTTAGAGTTGTTTTTCATAGAATTCAAGAGGAGAAAAAGAGAAGGCAAATGATATGCAAAAATCAATTTTGTATTCTCATTTGGAACTCAAAAGCATCCAATCCTTGGATGGATGGATCATGCTCCTAAACATTTTCTTTGGAACAAGGTTATGTAATTTCTACTTCTTCTTAATTTACAAAAGTTTGGATTTTAATCATTCAAGTTGGTGCTTTGGTTAATATTATTTGTTTGAGAAGTACTTAATGCTCTTTTTAGATTGATCACCTAAAAAATGATTTCAAGTCAATAAAATTACTTGTCTCAAACACTTAACAAATAAACTAAGGAGTAGTTGTACTACTTAGTTTATTTGCCAAGTTAAATATATTTTTGTTAAGATCTTATATTCATTACTACTTCAATATTAGAGTAGCCAAGATTAGGGTGTGACAACCTAGTCTCTTGTGGA
>NW_017721573.1:0-4051 GCF_001865875.1 Lupinus angustifolius | reverse complement strand
ACCATCAAAATATGTTTAAACCATTATTTGTGCTTTGACATATTTATATGATTTATTTTATTAGGCAATTCCTTGTGGTTCGACATAACCCTATACTATACTACAATTGAATCTTGAAAGATGTGTAAATTGTAAAATAGTAAAGTGTTATCAATAAATTTATTTGTTGAAAACACCTTTTAATATACAAAAGTGATGAAGCTAACTTACTAACTTTTATTTATTGTTATTTACTTTCCGCATTTTATTTATTCTTTAATACCAACCTTCCTTAAGGAAGAAGTTTGGTTTGTTAAATAAAATGAACCCGAAAGGGAGTAAATAAATAAAAGGTCACTAAATTTATTATTCTTTTGTTCTTTATTTATTTGTTTCTAACAACTAACTATTCATCACTTTTATATATTAGAATACCATTAAACCGGTGTTGGAATTTATTCCACAAAACCGAGATGGTATTTAAAGGTACTTAATAATTATGTAATAGGTAATTGCTTCAATACCATTATACCGGCGTTAGAATTTATTTTTTATTTTTGAATGTTTATTTTTAATTTGTCTTGAATTGTTCTTGTTTAGTTCAATTAGTTAGGATTTGAATATTGGTTTGAAACTTTTTTGGTTGTTTCTTATGATTTTAGGATGTTATTGATGCAATGTTTTGGATGTGTACTTAAATTTAACATGAAATTCCATTCTCGCCCCGTCTGGTTTTTATTATTGCATGTAGTGCGTGACTAGGGGAATTCAGAATCTTTCCATTCTATTTTGATAAATTCTATTTTTGGCACAACTTTTCAACTGTTTATCAGATTTGGACAAATTTAATATGCATATGGGGTAGAAAAATCTATTCTATCATACTTATCATACTACATCCGAAAACTTTCTCCTAAAAATCTACAAAAACCCTTCTTTCCATTTCCTTTTTAAATTTGATGTTTTATTTTCGTTTTTTCTTGTTTAGATGAATTAGTTAGGCTTTGAATTTTGGCTTAAAACTTTTTATCGGTGTTTTCAATGATTTTAGGATGTTATTGATGCAATTTTTTGGTTATCTTCTCACATTCCACAAGAAATTCCATTCCTACACTGTCTGGTTTTTACAGTAGCATAGTATTTTGATAAATTCTGTTTTTCAGAAATTCCATAGTAGTTTGATAAATTTTATTTTTGGCACAACTTTCGAATCGTTTATCAGAATTGGACAAAATTTATGTGGATTGGGGTAGAGAAATCCATTCAATCAGACTTTTCGTATTACGTTTGAAAACTCCCTCCCAAAAATACAACAAAAACCCCTTTTTTCATTTTGTTTTTATTTTTAAAGTTTTATTTTGAATTTGTCTTGAATTTCTGTTGTTTAGTTGAATTAGTTAGCCTTTGAATTTTGGCATGAAACTTATTGTCATTGTTTCCTACGATTTTAGGATGTTCTTGATGCAATGTTTTGGTTGTCTACTCAAATTTAACATGAAATTCCATTCCTGCCATGTTTGGATGTTATTGGTTCAAGTAGTGCTTGACTAGGGGAATCAAGCTCTTTCTACAGTATTTTGATAAATTTTATTTTTGGCACAACTTTTGAACCGTTTATTAGAATTGGACAGATTTTATGTGCATTTGGGTTAGAAAAATCGATTCTATCATACTTTTTGTAATACGTCGGAAAACTCCATCCTAAGTATCCAATAGAAACCCTTTTTTTCCAATTCTTTAGTATTTTTGAAGTTTTATTTTTGAATTAGTTATGCTTTGAATTTTGGCTTCAAACATTTTGTGTTTGTTTCCTATGATTTTAGGATGTTATTGATGCAAAGTTTTGGTTGTGTACACAAATTTAACATGAAATTTCGTTCTTGCCATGTCTGGGTTTTACTGTTGCATGTAGTACGTCACTAGGGGGAAATTTAGGCTTTTCCATAGTATTTTGATAAATTCAATTTTTGGCATAACTTTTGAACCGTTTATCAAAATTGGGCAAATTTTATGAGCATTTGGGGTAGAAAAATGCATTTTATCATACTTTTCGTACTACGTTCGAAAACTCCCTCCCGAAAATAAGAAAAAAACGTTTTTTTAGTTTCTTTTTTAATAGTGTAGTTTTATTTTGAATTTTTCTTCTTTGGTTGAATTACTTAGGCTTTGAATTTTGAATTGAAACTTTTTGTCATTATTTCCTACGATTTTAGGATGTTATTGATGCAATGCTTTTGCTATCTATCCAAATTTAACATGAAATTTCATTCCTACCCGTCTATTGTTATTGTTGCGTGTAGTGCATGACTAGGGAAAATCATGTTCTTTCCATAGTATTTTGATAAATTCTATTTTTTGCACAACTTTTGAACCCTTTTTCAGAATTGGAAAAACTTTATGTGCATTTAGGATAGAAAAATCCATTCTATCATAATTTTTGTACTATGTTTGGAAACTCCCTCCTGAAAATTAAACAAAAACCCTTTTTTCAATTTCTTTTTAATTTATATGTTTTATTTTGAATTTGTCTAGAATTTTAAATTTTTAGTTGAAATAGTTAGGCTTTGAATTGTAGCTTGATATTTATTGTGGATGTTTCCTATGATTTTAGGATGTTAATGATGCAAGGTTTTGGTTGTTGACTCAATTTTAACATGAAATTTCTTTTCTCCCCTGTCTGTTTTTCATTGTTGCATGTAGTGCATAACTAAAGGAAATTCGGGCTCTTTGCATAATATTTTGATAAATTTTGTTTTTGGCATAAATTTGGATCGTTTATTAGAATTGGACAAATTTTATACGCATTTGGGGTAGAGAAATCCATTCTAGCAGTCTTTTCAAACTACGTTTCAAAACTCCTTCCAGAAAGTCCAAAATAAACATTTTTCCATTTATTTTTTAATTTGGTGTTTTATTTTGAAATTTCCTTATTTAGTTGAATTATATAGACTTTGAATTTTGGCTTGATACTTCTTGTGGTTGTTTCCTACGATTTTAGGATGTTAATGATGCAAATTTTTGGTTGTTATAGTTGCATGTAGTGAATGACTAAAGGAAAATTTGGCTCTTTTAAAGTATTTTGATAAATTCAGCTTGTGGCATAAACTTTGAGTTGTTTATCTGAATTAGACAAACTTTATGTGCATTTGGGGTAGAAAAATCCATTCTATCAGACAGTTTGTACTATGTCTGAAATCTCCCTCCGTCAAATCAAACTAAAGCCATTTCCCCTTTCTTTTTTATTTTTGAAGTTTGATTTTGATTTTTTCTTGTTTAGTTGAATTAGTTAGGATTTGAATTTAGGTTTGAAACTTTTTGTCATTGTTGCCTATGATTTTAGGATGTTATTGATGCAATTTTTTGGTTGTCTACTCAAATTTAACATGAAATTGCATTCTTGCCTTGTCTGGTTGTTACTATTGCATGTGGTGCATGATTAGGGGATATTCATGCTCTTTCAATGTTATTTTATAAACTCTATTTTTGGTACAACTTTTGAACCGTTTATTAGAATTGGGTGATAAGTGCCAAACATACCTAAAAATCATACACTTTTAAAAATCATACACTTTTATGGCACTTATCTTAAGCATAATTGAGAAAAACCAACTTAAAACAATACTTTTTGTATAAATATCACAATTTGGTATATTTGTGTTTGTATTGCCTTTTTATGTATTTTGTAGGAAATAAAATGAAGAAAAGAAGAGAAAAGATTCATGGTCAAAAAGCAACAAAAGTCAAGAAAATCAAGGTGCTCATCCAGGCAGTTGAGCGTGGAACAAGCCCCGCTGAGCTGACCTGGCCACCTGCCTGACCTGGACCCAACTGCTCAACCAGGCAGCTGAGCGGACTTAGCCGCTCAGCCTAGCACCAGACTAGGCCTGGCACGGTCAGAAATTTGCTTGACACGGTCAGACACGAGCTTGGCACAAGCCAAGCTGCTGAACAAGCTGCTACGCGGTCAAAGCAAGCTGCTCAGCAGAGAACCAAACTCCTGGCCAGATCAGTAAGCACCAAGCCACGTCCCAGTCAACACTGTCAGAAGCTGTTGAACAAGCAGCTCAGCGGT
>NW_017721572.1:0-41677 GCF_001865875.1 Lupinus angustifolius | reverse complement strand
AAATATATTTTCCTTATTCAAAAAGATTTTGTCTCCTCAAGAATTTGTGAATATTTAGTTTTGTGTTTATTATTTACTTGTTTATATCCAATTAATACAAAACCAATCAAAAAATGTTTAAACTCATTATTTGTGCTTTGACATATTTATATGATTCATTTTATTAGGCAATTCTTTGTGGTTCGACATAACCCTATACTATACTACAATTGAATCTTGAAAGAGGTGTAAATTGTTAAATAGTAAAGTGTTATCAATACATTTATTTGCTTTATTTGTTGAAAACACCTTTTAATATACAAAAGTGATGAACTAACTTACTAACTTTTATTTATTGTTATTTACTTTCCGCATTTTATTCTTTAATACCAACCTTCCTTAAGGGAAAAGTTTGGTTTGTTAATAAAATGAACCCGGGATGGAGTAAATAAATAAAAGGTCACTAAATTTATTATTCTTTTGTTCTTTATTTATTTATTTGTATCTAACAACTAACTATTCATCACTTTTATATATTAGAATACCATTAAACCAGTGTTGGAATTTATTCCACAAAATCGAGATGGTATTCAAAGGTACTTAATAATTATGTAATAGGTAATTGCTTCGATACCATTATACCGGTGTTAGAATTTATTCTAGCAAAGCCAAGATGGGGCAAAGAAGGAATGACTTATTCACATGATTATTAAGAAAGTAAGTTGTAACTGGAATATTCTTGAAACCATTATACCGGCATTGGAATTTATTTCAACAAAGCCGAGATGGCAAACAAAGAACAAAACCAATTTCTCTTACTTACAAGGAACATAATGAAAATGAGAGTATTAATCTTTCAACAAATTGACACTGCTGTCAGGACGATTTGTTGAGAGGAGAAAACTCCTAACTAAAATAAAAACACCGAATAACGCTTTCAACATTGGGCAAACTTTATGTGGATTTGGGGTAGAAAAATCCATTATATTAGATGTGGATTTAGTACATGACTAGGGCACAACTTTATGTGCATTTGGGGTAGAATAGTCAATTCTCCCATACTTTTCGTACTACGTCTGAAAACTCCTTCCTGAAAATCCAACAAAAACCCTTCTTTCCATTTCCTTTTTATTTTTGAAGTTTTATTTTGATTTTGTCTTGAAATTATATTGTTTTGTTGAATTAGTTTGGCTTTGATTTCTGGCTTGAAAATTAACATGCAATATAAATTTATGCCTTGCCTTATTGTTACTGTTACATTTAGTGCATGACTAGGGGAAAATCAGGCTCTTTCCAAAGTATTTTGATAAATTCTATTTTTGGCACAAATGTTGAGTCGTTTACCATAATTGGAAAAACTTTATGTGCATTTGGGGTAGAAAAATGCATTATATCAGAAATTTTGTACTACGTGTGAAAACTCCCTCCTCAAAATCAAACAAAAGCAATTTTTCCATTTATTTTTTATATTTAAATTTCCCTTGAATTTTTCTTGTGTAGTTGAATTAGTTAGGATTTGAATTTTGGTTTGAAACTTTTTGTCCTTGTTTTCTATGATTTGTTGTTGTTATTGATGCAAAGTTTTGGTTGTTAACTCAAAATTAAATTGAAATTTCAATCATGCCTTATCTAGTAGTTAATGTTGCATGTAGTGCATGACTGGGGGAAATCAGCTTCTTTCCGTATTATTTTGATAAATTCTATTTTTTGCATAACTTTTGAACAGTTTATCAGAATTGGACAAACATTATGTGCATTTGGTGTAGAAATATTCAATCTCTCTGATGTTTCACCATACGTTTCAGAACTCCCTCCTCAAAATACAAGAAAATGATTTTTTCCATTTATTTTTATTTTTGAATTTTTATTTTGAATTTGTCTAGAATATTTCTTGTTTAGTTGAATTAGTTAGGATATGAATTTTGGCTTGAAATTTTATGTCGTGGTTTCCTACGATTTTATGATGTTTTCAATGAAAAGTTTTGGTAGTCTACTCAAATTTAACATGAAATTCCTTTCATGCAATGTCTGATTATTACTATTGCATGTAGTTCATAACAAGGGGAAAATTAGGCTATTTCCATAGTATTTTGATAACTAATTTTAGCACTACTTTGGAACCGTTTATCAAAATTGGACAAATTTTATGTGCATTTGGGATAGAAAAATCTATTCTATCAGACTTCATGTACTACGTCTAAAAAGTCCCTCCTGAAAATCCAACAAAATCCTTTTTTTCAATTACTTTTTATCTTTGAAGTTTTATTTTGTATTTGCCATGAATTGTTTCTTCTTTAGTTGCATTAGTTAGGCATTGAATTGTGGCTTGATACTTTTGGTGGTTGTATCCTGTGATTTTAGGATGTTATTATTTCAAAGTTTTGATTGTTTACTCAAATTTAACATGAAATTCCAATCTTGCCCTCTCTGGTTGTTACTATTGCATGTAGTGCATGACTAGGGAAATTCAGGATCTTTCAATAGTATTTGGATAAATTCTATTTTTGGGACAACTTTTGAACCGTTTATCATAATTGGACAAATTTTATATGCATTTGGGGGTAGAAAAATCCACTCTATCATACTTTTCATACTATGTTCGAAAACTCCAACCTGAAGATCCAAAAACACATTTTTTGCATTTCATTTTTATTTGTGATGTTTCATTTTGAATTTGTTTTGAAATATTCTTGATTAGTTGAAATGGTTAGGCTTTGAATTTTATCTTGAAACTTTTTGTGGTTGTCGCGTATTTATTTTACGATTTTATTGATGCAATGTTTTGATTGTTTATAGAAATTTAACATGCAATTCCATACCTGTCGGGTTGTTATCATTGCATGTAGTGCATGACTAGGGCAAATTCAGGCTTTGTCCATAGTATTTTGATAAATTCTATTTTTGGTACCACTTTTGAACTGTTTATCATAATTCGACAAACTCTATAAGCATTTGGGATAGAAAAATCCATTCTGTTATACTTCTCATTTATAAGCATTTGGTATAGAAAAATCCACTTGATAAGCATTTGGGGTTGAAAAATCCATTTGGTTGTTACTGTTCCATGTAGTGCATGATAAGGGGAAATTCAGGCTCTTTCAATATAATGCTGATAAATTCTATTTTTGGCACAACGTTTGAACCGTTTATTAGAATTGGACAAACGTTATGTGCATTTGGGTTAGAAAAATCCATTTTTTCAGACTTTCCATTCTACATCTGAAAATTACCTCCTGAAAATCCCGTAAAAATCCCTTTCTCAATTTCTTTTTATATTTGAAGTTTTATTTCGAAATTTTCTTCTTTAGTTGAATTAGTTAGGCAATGAATTTTGGCTTGAAACCTTTTCTGGTTGTTTCCTATATTTTAGGATGTTATTGAGGCAATGTTTTGGTTGTGTACTCATATTTCACATGAAATTCCATTCCTGCCCTGTCTGGTTTTTACTATAACATGTAGTGCATGACTAGGGGAAATCTAGGCTATTTCCGTATTATTCTGATAAATTCTATATTTGGCTAAATTTTGAACCGTTTATTAGAATTGGACAAATTTTATATGTATTTGGGTTGGAAAAATCCATTTTGTCATCCAAAAAATCCATTTTGTCTCGAGGTTTTCTTGTTTAGTTTAATTAGTTAGTCTTTGAATTTTGGATTTTATTTTTGTAATTGTTTCCTATGATATTTGGATGTTATTGATGCAAAGATTTGGTTGTCAACTCAAAATTAATAGGAAATTCCATTCCTGCCTTGTGTGGTTGTTACTGTTGCATGTATTACATGATTAGGGAAAAATCTCGCACTTTCCCTAGTATTTTGATAAGTTCTATTATTGGCACAAATTTTGAACCGTTTATGTGCATTTTCCATTTAATTTTTATGTGCATGTATTACTTTCCCTTGTGTGTTTTGTAGTTGTTTCTTATGATTTTCATAAATAATATTTTTGATAAATTCAGGCTCTTTCCATAGTATTCTGGCTTGAAATATTTTGTCTCTGTTTCCTATGATTTTAATAAGTTCTATTTTTGATAAATTATGGTTGTTACCATAGTATTTTGATAAATTCTATTTTTGGCACTACTATTGAACCGTTTATCAGAATTGGACAAACATTGCGTGGATTTAGGGTAGAGAAATCCATTCAATCGAACTTTTCGTACTACATGTGAAAACTCCCTCTTTAAAAGCAAACAAAATCCATTTTTTTCATTTCGTTTTCTTTTTGAAGTTTTATTTTGAATTTGTCTTGAAATTTTCTTGTTTAGTTTATTTAGTTAGGCTTTGAATATTGGCTTGAAACTTTTTGTGGTTGTTTCCTATGATTTTAGGATGTTATTGATGCAATGTTTTGGATGTGTACTAAAATTTAACATCAAATTCCATTCCTATCCTATCTGGTTTTTACAGTTGCATGTAGTACGTGACTAGGGAAATTCAGGCTCTTTCTATAGTATTTTGATAAATTCTATTTTTGGCACAAATTTTGAACTGTTTATCATAATTGGATAAATTTTATATGCATTTGGGGTAGAAAAATCCATTCTATCATACTTTTCATACAACGTCTGAAAATCCCCACCTGAAAATTTAAAAAAAATCATTTTTTCCATTTCTTTTTTATTTTTGAATTTCACTTGAATTTTTCTTGTTTAGTTGAATTAGTTGGGATTTGAATTTTGGCTTGAAACTTTTTGTCGTTGTTTCCTATGATTTTAGGATGTTATTGATGCAAAGTTTTGGCCGTCTACTCAAATTTATCATGAAATTCCATTCCTATCTTGTATGGTTGTTACTGGTGCATGTAGTGCATGACAAGGGAAATTCAAATTTTTTCTGTAGTATTTTGATAAGTTCTATTTTTGGCACAACTATTGAACCATTTATCAGCATTGGACAAACTTTATGTAGATTTGGGGTAGAAAAATCCATTATTTCAGACTTTTCGTACTTCGTCTGAAAACTCCCTCCTGAAAATCCAACAAAAATATTTTTTTTCCATTTCCTTTTTATTTTTGAAGGTTTATTTTGAATTTGTCTTGAATTGTTCTTGTTTAGTTGAATTAGTTAGGTTTTGAATATTGGGTTGAAATTTTTTGTGGTTTTTTCTTCTGAATTTAGGATGTTATTGATATAATGTTTTGGATGTGTAATCAAATTTAACATGCAATTCCATTCCTACCATGTATGGTTGTTACTATTTCCTGTAGTGCATCACTAGGGGAAATTCAGGCGCACTCCATAGTATTTTAAAAAAAATTATTTTTGGCACAACGTTTGCACCGTTTATCATAATTGGACAATCATTATATGGATTTGGTGTAGAGAAATCCATTGAATCAGACTTTTCGTACTACGTTTGAAAACTCCCTCATGAAAATCCAACGAAAACCATTTTTTCATTTCGGTTTTCTTTTTGAAGTTTCATTTTGAATTTGTCTTGAATTTTTCTTGTATAGTTGAATTAGTTAGGCTTTGAATATTGGCTTGAAACCTTTCATGCCCTATCGGGTTGTCACTATTGCATGTAGTGAACGACTAGGGGAAATCAGGCTCTTTCAATATTATTTGGAGAAATTCTACTTTTGGCAAAACTTTTGAATCATTTATCAAAATTTGACAAACTTTATGTGTATTTGGGGTAGATAAATCCATTATTTCAGACTTTTTGTGCTACGTTTGAAAACTGCATCTTGAAAATCATACAAAAACCCTTTTTTTCGAGTTCTTTTTTATTTTTCAAGTTTTATTTTAATTGTCTTGAAATTTTCTTGTTTAGTTGGGCTTTGAATTTTGGCATCAAATTTTCCCATTCTTGCATGTATGGTTGTTACTATTTCATGTAGTGCATGACTAGGGGAAATTCAGCCTCTTTCCATAGTATTTTGAAAAGTTCGCTTTTCGGCACAACATTTGGACGATTTATCATTATTGGACAAATTTTATATGCATTTGGGGTAGAAAATCCATTCTATCATACTTTTCTTACTACATCCGAAAACACCATACTGAAAATCCAATAAAACCATTTTCCCATTTCTTTTTTATTTTTGAATTTTTATTTGGAATTTTTCTTGTTTAGTTGAATTAGTTAGGCTTTGAATTTTGGTTTGAAACTTTGCCTAGTTGTTTCCTATGATTTTAGGATGTTAATGATGCAAAGTTTTGGTTGTTTACTCAAATTTAACATGAATTCCCTTTTCTACCATGTCTAGTTGTTATTGTTGCATGTACTGCATGACTAGGTGAAATTCATGCTTTGCGCATAGTATTTTGATAATTCTACTTTTGGCGTAACTTTTGAACCATTTATCACAATTGGACAAACTTTATGTGCATTTGATTAGAAAAATCCATTCACTTGGACTTTTCATACTACATCAGAAAACTCCCTCCTGAAAATCCAATAAAAACCTTTTTTCCATTTCTTTTTTATTATTGATGTTTTACTTGAATTGTTCTTGTTTAGTTGAATTAGTTAGGCTTTGAGTTTTGGCGTGAAACTTTTTGTGGATATTTCATGTGATATGAGGATGTTAGTGATGCAAATTTTTTGTTGTTTACTCAAATTTAACATGAAATTCCAATCTTGCCCTGTCTGGTTGTTACTGTTGCATGTAGTGCATGAGTAGTGGAAATTTAGGCTATTTAATTAGTATTTTAAAAAATTGTATTTTTGGCATAACTTTTGAATAGTTTATCACAATGGGACACACTTTATGTGCATTTAGGATAGAATAATCCATTCTCTCAGACTTTTCGTACTACATATGAGAACTCCCTCCTGTAATCCAATAAAAACCATTTTCTCCATTTCCTTTTTAATTTTGATGTTTTATTTTGAGTTGGTCTTGAATTTTTCTTATTGAATAGAATTAGTTAGCTTTTGAATTTTGGCTTGAAACTCTTTAATTTTTTTCCCTATGATTTTAAGATGTTATTGATGCAAAGGTTTAGTTGTCTACTCAAATTTAACATGAAATTCCATTTTGGCCATATGTGGCTATTACTTTTGCATGAGTGCATGACTAGGCGAAATTCTGAATCTTTGCATAATATTGTGATAAATTCTATATTTGGCATAAATTTTGAATCGTTTATCAGAAATGGACAAACTTTATCTGGATTTGGGGTAGAAATATCCATTCTCTACGACTTTTCTTCTTTAGTTGAATTAGTTAGGCTTTGAATTTTCGGTTGAAACTTTTTGTGGTTGTTTCCTATGATTTTAGGATGTAATTTATGCAAAGTTTTTGTTATTTACTCAAATTTAACATGAAATTTCATTCTTGCCATGTGTGGTTGTTAACGTTGCCTGATGACTAGGGGAGATTCAGGCTCTTTCCATAGTATTTTATTAAATTATATTTGTGTCACAACTTTTGAACCATTTAACATAATTGAAAATATTTTATGTGCATTTGAGGTAGAAAAATCCATTCTATTAGAGTTTTCATACTACATCTGAAAACTCCCTCCTGAAAATCAAACAAAAACCCTATTTTCCATTTCTTTTTTAATTATGAAGTTTCATTTTGGGTTTTTCTTGTTTAGTTCAATTAGTTAGGTTTTGAATATTGGCTTGAAACTTTTTGTGGATGTTCCTTGTAATTTGAGGATGTTATGGAGGCAAATTTTTTGTTGTTTACTCAAATTTATCATATAATTCCATTCCCGCCCTATCTAGTGGTCAATGTTGCAAGTAGTGCATGACTAGGTGAAATTAAGGCTCTTTCCATAGTATTTTGATAAATTCTGTTTTTGCACAAGTTTTGAACCATTTATCAGAATTGGACAAACTTTATGTGGATTTAGGGTAGAAAAATACATTCTATCAGACTTTTCATACTACGTCTGAAACCTCCCCCAAAATCGAAGAAAACCCTTTTTACCTGCCTTTTGTATTTTTGAAGTTTTATTTTGAATTTGCCTTGATATTTTCTTGTTTAATTGAATTAGTAAGGCTTTGAATTTTGGTTGGAAACTTTTTATGGATGTTCCTTGTGATTTGAGGATGTTATTGAGGCAAAGTTTTTGTTGTTTACTCAAATTTATCATGTAATTTCATTCCTGCCCTATCTAGTGGTCAATGTTGCAAGTAGTGCATGACTCGGGGAAATTAAGGCTCTTTCCATAGTATTTTGATAAATTCTGTTTTTAGCAAAAGTTTTGAACCATTTATCACAATTGGATAAACTTTATGTGGATTTGGAGTAGAAAAATACATTCTATCAGACTTTTCACACTACGTCTGGAACCTCTCTCTTAAAAATCGAAGAAAACCCTTTTCCCATGCCTTTTGTATTTTTGAAGATTTATTTTGAATTTGGCTTGATATTTTCTTGTTTAATTGATTTAGTAAGGCTTTGAATTTTGGCTTGAAATTTTTGTGGTTATATCCTTTGATTTTTGGAGGTTATTGATGCAAAGTTTTGGTTGTCTTCTCAAATTTATTATTTAATTCCATTCCTTCCATGTCTGGTGGTTACTGTTACATGTAGTGCATGACTAGGGGAAATTCAGGCTCTTTCCATAGTATTTTGATGAATTCTATTTTTGGAGCAACATTTGAGCAATTTATTTGAATTTGACAAACTTGATGTGGATTTCGGGTAGAAAAATATATTCTATTTGACTTTTCGCACTACGTCTGAAACCTCTCTTCTGAATATAGAACAAAAACCCTTGTTTCCATTTCTTTTTTATTTTTGAAGATTTATTATGAATTTTCCTTGAACATTTCTTATTTAATTGAATTAGTTAGGCTATTAATTTTGGCTTGAAACTTTTTGTTGTTATTTCCTATGATTTTAGGATGTTATTGATGCAAAGTTTTGGTTGCCTACTTAAACTTAATAGGAAATTCCATTTATGCCAGGTTTAGTTGTTATTGTTGCATGTAGTGAATGACTAGGGGAATTTCAGGCTCTTTGAATAGTATTTTGATGAATTCTATTCTAGGCATACCATTTGAACCGTTTTTCAGAATATGACAAACGTTTAGTGAATTCAGGGTAGAAAAATCCATCATATTAGACATTTCGTACTACGTATGAAAACTACCTCCTAAACTTCAACAAAAACCCTTTTCTCCGTTTCCTTTTTTTATGTTTTATTTTGAATTTGTCTTCAATATTTCTCGTTCAGTAGAATTAGTTAGGCTTTGTCTTCAATATTTCTTGTTTCCTATAATTTTATGATGTTATTGACGCACAATTTTGGTTGTCTACTCAAATTTGACATGAAATTCCATTTTTGCCCTATCTAGTTGTTACTATTGCATGTAGTGCATGACTAGGATAAATTTTGCCTCTTTGCATTGTATTGTGATAAATTGTATTTTTGGCATATATTTTGAATCGTTTATCAGAATTGGACAAACTTTATGTCCATTTGGGGTAGAAATATCCATTCTCTACGACTTTTCTTATTTAGTTGAATTAGTTAGGTTTTGAATTTTGGCTTGAAAATTTTTGTGGATGTTTCCTGTGATTTGAGGATGTTATTGACGCTTTGTTGTTTACTAAACTTTATCATGTAATTGCATTATTGCCTTATCTAGTGGTTACTGTTGCAAGTATTGCAGGACTAGGGGTAATTCAAGCTCTTTCCATAGTAATTTCATAAATTCCATTTTTGACACAACTTTTGAACCGTTTATCAGAATTGGGCAAACTTTATGTGGATTTAGGGTAGAAAAATCGATTCTATTAGACTTTTTGCACTACGTCTGAAAACTCCCTCCTGAAAATCCAACAAAAACAATTTTTCCATTTCTTTTATATTTTTGAATTTGTCTTGGAACTTTCTTGTTTAATTGATTTAGTTAGGCTTTGAATTTTACCTTGAAACTTTTTGTGGTTGTTTCCTATGATTTTAGGATGTAATTAATGCAATGTTTTGGTTGTGTACTCAACTTTAAGATGAAATTTTATTTTTTCCTTGTCTCGATGTTAACGTTGCGTGATGAGTAAGGGAAATTCAGGCTCTATCCATAGTATTATGATTAATTCAATTTTTACCACAACTTTTGAACCATTAATCATAATTGGATATATTTTATGTGCATTTCAGGTAGAAAAAATTGTTCTACCAGAGTTGTTTTGTTGAATTAGTTAGTCATTGAATTTTGGCTTCAAACTCTTAGTGGTTGTTTCCTATGATTAGAGGATGTTGTTGACGCAAAGTTTTTCTTGTCTACTCAAATTTATTATGTAATTCCATTCAGGCCCTCTCTGATTGTTACCATTTAATGTAGTGCATGACTAGGGGAATTCAGGCTCTTTGCATAGTATTTTGATAAATTCTATTCTTATCATACCTTTTGAACCGTTTATCAGAATTGGACAAATTTTATGTGCACTTTGGGTAGAAAGATCCATTCTCAAAGACTTTTCAAACTATGTTTGAAAATCTGTCTCCTGAAAATCCAAAATAAACATTTTTCAATTTCTTTTTTAATTTTGATTTTTTCTAGTTTAGTTGAATAAGTTCGGCATTGAATTTTGGCTTGAAACTTTTTGTGGATGTTTCCTTTGATTTTAGAATATTATTAATGCATAGTTTTGGTCGTTTACTCAAATTTAACATGAAATGGCATTCCTGCCCTATCTGGTTGTTATTGTTACATGTAGTGCATGACAAGGGGAAGTTCATGCTCTTTGCATAGTATTTTGGTAAATACAATTTTTTGCATCTCTTTTGAACCACTTATCAGAATTGGGAAAACTTTATGTGCATTTCGGGTATAAAAGTCAATTCTCCTAGACTTTTCGTATACGTCTAAGAACTCCCTTATAAAATCCAACAAAAACCATTTCTTCCATTTCCTTTTTATTTTTGAAGTTTTACTTTAAATTTGTCTTGTTTAGTTGAATTAGTTAGGCATTGAATTTTGTCTTTAATCTTTTTGTGGTTGTTTCCTATGATTTTAGGATGTTAATGATGCAATAGTTTACTCAAATTTAACAAGAAATTTCATTTCTGCCCTGGGTGGTTGTTACTGTTGTATTTAGTGCATGACTAGGGAAAATTCAGGTCTGTGCATAGTATTTGATAAATTCTATTTTTGACATAACTTTTGAACCGTTTATCAGAGCTTGACAATTTTTAGATGCATTTGGGGTATAAAAATCCATTCTACCAGAATAAACATTTTCCATTTATTTTTTAATTTTAAAGTTTTATTTTGAATTTTTCTTGCTTAGTTGAAGTAGTTAGGCTTTGAATTTTGGTTTGAAACTTTTAGTGGATGTTTCCTTTGATTTTAGAATGTTATTGATGCTAAGTTTTGATCATTTACTCAAAATTAACATGAAATTGCATTCTTGCCCTATCTGGTTGTTACTATTGCATGTAGTGCGTGACAAGGGAAGCTCAGGCTCATTGCTTAATATTTTGATAAATACTATTTTTTTTGCATCTCTTTTGAACCATTTATCAAAATTGGACAAACATTATGTTCATTTCGGGTTGAAAAGTCAATTCTCTCAGACTTTTCGTACTACATATGAAAACTCCATCCCTCCTGAAATCCAAGAAAAACCCTTTTCACCATTTCCTTTTTATTTTCGATGTTTTATTTTGAATTTGTCTTGGAACTTTCTTGTTTAATTGATTTAGTTAGGCTTTGAATTTTGCCTTGAAACTTTTTGTGGATGTGTTTTTGATTTTAGGATGTAATTAATGCAAAGTTTCGGTTATTTACTCAAATTTAACATGAATTTTTATTGTTGCCCTGACTCGTTGTTAATGTTGCATGATGAGTAGGGGAAATTCAGGCTCTATCCATAGTATTTTGATAAATTCTATTTTGATCACAATTTTTGAACCGTTTATCATAATTGGACATATTTTATGTGCATTTGAGGTAGAAAAATCCATTCTACCAGACTTTTTGTACTACGTTTGAAAACACCCTCCTGAAAATCCAACAAAAACTCTTTTCCAATTTCTTTTTTTCTTTGAAGTTTTATTTTGAATTTGTCATGAATTTTTTTGTGTAGATGAATTAGCTAGCCTTTGAATTTTGGCTTCAAACTCTTAGTGGTTGTTTCTTGTGAGTTTAGGATATTAATGATGCAAAGTATTGGTTGTTTACTCAAATTTAACATGAAATTTCATTTATTCCATGTCTGGTTGTTACTGTTTCATTTAGTGCATGACTAGGGGAAATTCATGCTCTATGTATTATATTTTTTTAAATTCTATTTTTGGCATAACTTTTGAACTGTTAATCAGAACTGGACGTATTTTATGTTCATTTGGGGTAGAAAAATCCATTCTACCAGACTTTTCCAGCTACGTTTGAAAACTTCCTCCTTCAAATCCAAAATAAACATTTTTTTTCAATTTTTTTTTATTTTTGAAGTTTTATTTTGAATTTTTCTTTTTAGTTGAATTAGTTAGGCTTTGAATTTTGGGTTCAAACTAATTGTGGATGTTTCCTATGATTTGAGGATGTTGTTGACGCAAATGTTTTCTTGTCTACTCAAATTTATTATGTAATTCAATTATGGCCATGTTTGGTGGTTACTGTTGAATGTAGTGCATGACTAGGGGAAATTCAGGCTCTTTCTATTTTTGGCAAAACTTTTGAACCATTTATCAGAATTGGACAAACTTTAAGTGGATTTGGTGAAGAAAAATACATTCTATTAGACGTTTCGTACTAAGTATGAAACCGCCCTCCAAAAAATCGATCAAAAAACCCTTTTCCATGTCTTTTGTATTTTTGAAATTTTATTTTGAACTAGCCTTGAATTTTTGTTGTTTAATTGAATTAGTAAGGCTTTGAATTTTGCTTGATACTTTTTGTGGTTATTTCCTATGATTTTAGGATATTATTGATGCAATGTTATGGTTGTCCACTCAAATTTATTATGTTGTTCCACTTCGGCCATGCCTGGTGGCTACTATTGCATAGAGTGCATGACTGGGGGGAAATTTAGACTCTTTCCATAATATTTTGCTAAATTTTATTTTCGGCACAACTTTTGAACCACTTATCAGAATTGGACATACTTTATGTGGATTTAGGGCAGAAAAATCTATTCTATTAGACTTTTTGTAGTAACTCTGAAACCTCTATCCTGAAAATACAACAAAAACCTTTGTTTTCGTTGCTTTTATATTTTTCAAGATTTACTTTGAATTTGCCTTGAATTATTATTGTTTAATTGATGTAGTCAATGTTTGAATATTGGCTTGAAAATTTTTGTTGTTATTTCCTTTGATTTAGGATGTTATTGATGCAACGTTTTGGTTGTCTACTGAAGTTTAACATGAAATTCCATTTCTGCCATCTTTGGTTGTTATTGGTGCATGTAGTGCATGACTAAGGGAAATTCAGGCTCTTTGAATAGTATTCTGAAGAATTCTATTCGTGGCATAACATTTGAACCGTTTGTCAGAATTGGAAAAACATTATATGCATATGGGTTACAAAAATTCACTCTCAGACTTTTCATACTAACCCTTTTATCCATTTCATTTTTATTTCATAAGTTTTATTTTGAATGTCTAGAAAATTTCTTGTTTAATAGATTTAGTTAGGTTTTGAATTTTGGCTTGAAACGTTTTGTTGTTGTTTCCTATGATTTTAGGATGTTATTGATGCAATGTTTTGGTTGTTTACTCAAATTTAACATGAAATTCCAATCTTGCCATGTCTGGTTGTTATTGTTGAACATTGTATATGATTTGGAGAAATTGAGGCTCTCTCTATAGTATTTTGATAAATTCTATTTGTGGCACTAGTTTTGAACCATCTATCTGAATTGGTCAAATTTTGTATGCATTTGGGGTAGCAAACTCCATTCTATCAGACTTTTCATACTATGTCTAAAAACTTCATCTATAAAATCCAAAAACCCTTTTTCCATTTCTTTTTTACTTTTGGTTGTTTCCTATGATTATGGGACGTTATTGATGTAAAGTTTTGGTTGTTTACTCAAATTTAACATGAAATTTAATTTTTCCCTATCTGGTTGTTACTGTTGCATGTAGAGCATAACAAGGGGAAGTTCAGGCTCTTAACATAATATTTTGATAAATACTATTTTTTGTATAACTTTTGCACCTTTAATTAGAATTGGACAAACTTTATGTGCCTTTGGGGTAGAAAACTCAATTCTGTCAGACTTTTCGTACTATGTTTGTTTACTCCCTCATGAAAATCCAACAAAAAACCTTTTTTTTTCATTTCCTTTTTTGAAACTTTTATTTTGAATTTGACTTGATTTTTTCTTGTTTAGTTGAATTAGTTAGGCTTTTAGTTTTGGCTTGAAACTTCTTGGTGTTGTTTCCTATGATTTTAGGATGTTATTGATGCAATGTTTTGGCTGTCTACTCAAATTTAACAGGAAATTTCATTTCTGCCCTGTCTGGTTGTTACTGTTGCATTTAGTGCATGACTCAGGGAAATTCAGGCTCATTCCATAGTATTGTCATAAATTCTATGTTTTGCACAACTTTTGAACCGTTTATCAGAATTGCACTACGTATCAAACCTCCTTCTTGAAAGTACAACAAAAATCCTTGTTTCCACTTTTTTTATATTTTTGAAGTTTTATTTTGAATTTGCCTTGAATTTTTCTTGTTTAATTGAATTAGTAAGGCTTTGAATTTTGGATTGAACCTTTTTGTGGTCATTTCCTATGTTTTTAGGATGTTATTGATGCAAAATTTTGCTTGTCTACTCAAATTTATTATGTAATTCCATTTCGGCCATGTCTGGTGGTTACTATTGCATGTAGTGCATGACTATGGTAAATTCAGGCTTTTTCCATAGTATTTTGATAAATTCTATTTTTGGCACAAATTTTGAACCGTTTATCAGAATTGGACAAACTTTATGTGGATTTGGGGATGAAAAATCTATTGTATCATACTTTTTGCACTACGTCTGAAACCGCCCTCCTGAAAGTTCCACAAAAACCTTTGTCTCTATTTCTTTTATATTTTTGAAGATTTATTTTGAATTTGCCTTGATTTTTTCTTGTTTAGTTGATTTTGTCAGGATTTGAATATTGGCTTGAAACTTTTTGTTGTTATTTCCTATGATTTTAAGATGTTATTGATGCAATGTTTTGGCTCTTTACACAAATTTAACATGAAATTCCATATCTACCATGGTTGGTTGTTATTGTTGCATGTAGTGCATGACTAGCCGATATTCAGGCTCTTTGAATAGTATTATGATGAATTCTATTCTTGACATAAAGTTTGAATCATTTATCAGAATGAGACAATCTTTATGTGCTTTTTGGGTTGAAAAATCCACTCTCAGAATTTTCATACTAACTTTGAAAACTCCCTCCTGAAAATCCAACAAAAACCATTTTTCCATTTCTTTTTTAATTTGAATTTGTCTTGAAACTTTCTTGTTTAATTAATTTAGTTAGGCTTTGAATTATGGCTTGAAACTATTTGTGGTTGTTTCCTATGATTTTAGGATGTAATTAATGCAATGTTTTGGTTGTTTACTCAAATTTAACATGAAATTTTATTCTTGCCCTGTCTATTTGTTAATGTTGCATGATGACTAGGGGAAATTCAGGCTTTTTCCATAGTATTATGATAAATTCTAGTTTTTGCATAACTTTTGAACTGTTTATTAGAATTGAACAAACTTTATGTGGATTTGGGGTAGAAAATTTTATTCTATCATACCTTTTGCACTACATCTAAAACCTCCCTCCTAAAAATACAAAAAAAACCCTTGTTTCCATTTCTATTATATTTTTGAAGTTTTATTTTGAATTTGTCATGAATTGTTTTTGAGTAGTTGAATTAGTTAGACTTTGAGTTTTAGCTTCAAACTGTTTGTGGTTGTTTCCTATTATTTTAGGATGTTAATGATGCAAAATATTGGTTGTTTACTAAAATTTAACATGAAATTTCATTTATACCCTATTTGGTTGTTACTGTTTCTTTTAGTGCATGACTAGGGGAAATTTATGCTCTAAGCATAATATTTTAATAAATTCTATTTTCTTGCTTCGTTTGAAAACTGCCTCCTTCAAAACCAAAATAAACATTTTTTCCATTTGTTTTTTTATTTTGAAGTATTATTTTTAATTTTTCTAGTTTAGTTGAATTAGTTAGGTTTTGAAATTTGGCTTGAAACTTTTTGTGGACGTTTCTTGTGATTTGAGGATGTTATTGACGCAAAGTTTTTCTTGTTTATTCAAATTTATAATGTAATTCCATTCCTGCCTTTTCTAGTGGTTACTGTTGCAAGTAGTGCATGAGTAGGGGAAATTCAGGCTCTTTCGATAATATTTTGATAAATTCTATTTTTGGTATAACTTTTAAACCATTTATCATAGTTGGCAAACTTTATGTGGATTTTGGGTAGAAAAACACATTCTATCAGACTTTTCGTACTACCTCTGAAACCTCGTGGCTAAAAATCTATCAAAAACCCTTTTTTTATCAAGTCTTTTGTATTTTTGAAGTTCTATTTTGAATTTTTCTTGTTTAATTGAATTAGTCAGGCTTTGTGGTTATTTCCTATGATTTTAGGATGTTATTGATGTAAAGTTTTGGTTTTCTAGTCAAATTTATTATGTAATTCCACTCTGGCCATGTCTGGTGGTTACTATTGCATATAGTGCATGACTGGGGGAATTCAGACTCTGTTCATAGTATTTTGATAAATTCTATTTTTGGCACAACTTTTGATCCGTTTTATAAAATTGGACAAACTTTATGTGGATTTTGGTAGAAAAATCTTTTCTATTAGACTTTTCACACTACGTCTGAAACTTCCCTCTTGAAAATACAACAAAAACCCTTGTTTCCATTGCTTTTATATTTTTCAAGATTTACTTTGAATTTTTCTTGTTTCATTGATTAGTCAGGCTTTGAATTTTGGCTTGAAACTTTTTGTTGTTATTTCCTATGATTTAGGATGTCATTAATGAACAGTTTTGGTTGTCTACTCAAATTTAACATGAAATTCCATTTCTGCCATGTTTGGTTGTTACTGTTACATGTAGTGCATGACTAACGGAAATTCAGACTCTTTGAATAGTATTTTGATGTATTCTATTCTTCGCTTAACATTTGAACCGTTTATCATAACTGGACAAACGTTTTGTGCATTTAGGGTAGAAAAATTCAATCTCAGACTTTTCATACTAAGTCTGAAAACTCCTTCTTGAAAATCTAACAAAAACCATTTTTCCATTTCTTTTTTATTTTTGAAATTTTATTTTGAATCTGTCTTGAAATTTTCTTGTTTATTTGGTTTAGTTAGGTTTTGAATTTTGTCTTGAAATTTATTGTGGTTGTTACCTATGATTTTAGGATGTTATTGATGCAAAGTTTTGGTTGTTTACTCAAATTTAACATGATGTTCCAATCTTGCCCTGTTTGGTTGTTACCGTTGAATATTGTATATGACTAGGGGAAATTGACGCTCACTCCATAGTATTTTGATAGATTTTATTTGTGGCGCTATTTTTGAACCATTTATCACAATTGGTCAAATTTTATATGCATTTGGGGTAGAAAACTCTAGTCTATCTGACTTTTTGTACTACGTCTAAAAACTCCCTCTAGAAAATCCAAAAAACCCTTGTTCCATTTCTTTTTTATTTTTGAAGTTTTAATTTGATAAATACTATATTTTGCGTAACTTTTGCACCGTTAATCAGAATTGGACAAACTTTATGTGCATTTGGGGTAGAAAAGTCAAATCTCTCTGACTTTTTGTACTACGTCTGTTTAGTCCCTCTTGAATATCAAACAAAATCCCATTTTTCCATTTCCCTTTTTTTATTTTTTAGTTGAATTAGTTAGGCTTTGAGTTTTGGCTTGAAACGTTTTGGTGTTGTTTCCAATGATTTTAGGATGTTATTGATGCAAAGTTTTGGTTGTCTACTCAAATTTAACAAGAAATTTCATTTCTGCTCTGTCTGGTTGTTACTATTGTATGTAGTACATAACTAGGGGAATTCAGGCTTTTACCATAGTATTATGATAAATTCTATTTTTGGCACAACTTTGGAATAGTTTATCAGAATAGGACAAACTTTATGTAAATTTGGGGTAGAAATATCTATTATATCAAACTTTTTGCACTACGTCTGAAATCTCCCTCCTGAAAATACAACAAAAACCAAGTTTCCTTTTCTTTTGTATTTTTGAAGATTTATTTTAAATTTGCCATGAAGTTTTCTTAGGTAGTTGAATTAGTTAGCCTTTGGATTTTGGCTTCCAACTCTTTATGGTTATTTCCTATGGTTTTATGATGTTAATGATGCAAAGTATTGGTCATCTACTCAAATTTAAAATGAAATTCCATTCCTGCCATGTCTAGTGATCATTGTTGCATGTAGTGCATGACTAGGGCAAAATTCAGTGTCTTTCCATAGTATTTTGATAAATTCTATTTTTGTCTTAACTTTTGAACCGTTTATTAGAATTGAACAATTTTTATGTGCATTTGGGGTAGAAAAATCCACTCTCTCAGCCTTTTCATACTAAGTTTAAAAACTCCCTCCTGAAAATCCAACATAAACCATTTTTTCAAATTTGTTTTTATTTTTGTAGTTTTATTTTGAATTTTTCTTGTTTAATTGAATTAGTTAGGTTTTCAATTTTGGCTTGACACTTTTTGTGGGTGATTCCTATGATTTTAGGATGTTATTGATGCAAAGTTTTGGATGTTTATTCAAATTTAACATGCAATTCAAATCTTGCCATGTCTAGTTGTTATTGTGGCAAGTTGCATATCACGAGGGGAATAATATTTTGATAAATTCTATTTGTGGCACTACTTTTGAACCATTTATCAGAATTGGACAAATTTTATATGCATTTGGGGTAGAAAACTCCATTTTATCTGAACTTTCGTACTACGTCTAAAAATTCCATCTAGAAAATCCAAAAAACCTTTATTTCCGTTTCTTTTTTTTTTTTTTGAAGTTTTATATTGAATCTGTCTTGATTTTTCTTCTTTAGTTGAATTAGTTGGCCTTTCAATTTGGGCCTCAATCTTTTTTTTGTCTGTTTCCTATGATTATATGATGTTAATGATGCAAAGCTTTAGTTGTTTACTCAAAATTAACAGGAAATTTCAGTTATGCCCTCTCTGTCTGTTACTGTTGTAATTAGTGTATGACTAGGAAAAATTCAGGCTCTTTGCATAGTATTTTAATAAATTCTATTTTTGGCATAACTTATGAACCATTTATCAGAATTAGACAAATTTTATGTGCATTTTGAGTAGAAAAATCCATTCTCTAAGACTTTTCAAACTATGTTCGAAATCTCCCTCCTGAAAATCCAGAATAAACATTTTCCCTTTTGTTTTTTAATTTTAAAGTTTTATTTTGAATTTTTCTAGTTTAGTTGAATATGTTAGGCTTTGAATTTTGCCTTGAAACTTTTTGTAGATGTTTCCTTTGATTTGAGAATGTTATTAATGCAAATTATTGGTCGTTTACTCAAATTTAACATAAAATTGCATTCCTTCCCTATCTGGTTGGTAATGTTACATTTAGTGCACGACAAGGGGAAGTTCAGGCTCTTTGCATAGTATTTTGATAAATATAATTCTTTGCATCTCTTTTGAACAGATTATCAGAATTGGGCAAACTTTATGTGCATTTCGGGTAGAAAATTCAATTCTCTCAGAGTTTTCGTACTACATATGAAAACTCCCTCATGAAATCCAACAAAAATCCTTTTCTCCATTTCCTTTTTATTTTTGATTTTTTATTTTGAATTTGTCTTGAATTTGTCTTGTTTAGTAGAATTAGTTAGGCTTTGAATTTTGGAATAGGGGGAAATTCTATTACCAAAATCAATTAAGTACATGCGATCTGATGTTCCAGGTAGAAAATTAGGAGGCTAATCTAAGAATAAGGAGTCACATAGAGCCAAGACTATTACAATATAAATTCAGTTTAGCATTGCTACTAGCCCTAATACAAATGGTTTCTACAATGGTAGGACCACTATTTTCATTATTAGGTCGACCCTGGAGAATGCAAAGGTTTCTCATTTTCCAAATCTCATACAAAGCTTCAGTGATAGCACATTTCAGCATCTTGCATTTGGTATTTTTGGCTTTTGTCTGATGGGAAATTCAGATCAGTTCTTCTTGCCAATTCCTAGGCGTGTGTGTGTTTTTGAGCCATTTGAAGACATACTTCTGTATGTTTGAAGAGGTATGGCATAGGAAGAAGAGGTTGTCTGCTGTCTCTTCTTGTCCACAAAAAAACATTGTCAATCCGTAGTAATTCCAAATTTGAGCAATCTGCTTTTAGTTGGCAACCTTTATTGACAAGCAAGCCACAGACTAAACTGGGCTCTTGGTCTCACCACATTATCATAGAATAGTTTCCTCCAAGGGACTTTTTGCTTGCAGCCTCTAATCTCCTTTTAGATATAACTTGTGTTGAACTTGTTTTGTATAGCAGTATCATTCCAAGAGCTACTTTGTGTAGTTATGTTTCTACATTTCAGTGCAACCCTAAAAATCCATGAGCTAGAAGTACTAGGTTGATACGTGTCAATACTAGTGCGTTTTAGATAATAGGTGTGGATCCATCTGACCTAAAGCTTATTAGTTTTAGAGGCAAGATTCCAAAGAAGCTTGGTCATTGTGGCCTTATTCCAGTCAACCAGAGCAGTGAGATTTAAGCCTCTAGCCTACTTATGGTCGCAAAAGTGGTCCCAAGCCGCATGAGCCTTTTTACAGTTCTCCTCCTTCCCACTCCACAGGAACACTCTACATTCAGATTCAATATGATGAAGGATCTTTTTTGGTAGAGGGAAGACATGCATCTATTAATTTATAATAAAAAACAGGACACTTCTGATAAGTTGCAATCTGCCAGCATAGCTTAGTAATTTGGCAGTCTAGTGCTTCAACGTCTACCTGATCTTATCAACTAACAGGGAGTAGAGTTGTATGGTAAGCTTCTTGCTATCTTGAGGGACACCAAGGTATTTGATGGGATGTGCACCTCTATTGAAACCAGTGGTTTCTTGAATAACATCTTGAGTCATGGCATCAACCTCTGCAAAGTAGACCTCACATTTTGAAGGACTAGCCTTTAAACCACTGATGTTTGAGAACTGTGTGAATTTTTTCCATCATTAGAGCAATAGATATATGGTCCTCTCTACAAAATAAAAGCTGGTCATCAGAAAAGCAAAGATTGGTACTGCTTAGTATTTCACATTTTGGATGAGAATTGAAATTATTGTCCAACTTTAGCTCTTTCAACATTCTATGCAGGTATTCCATAACTAGGACAAATAGGAGAGGTTAGATGGGGTCACCCTGTCTCAAGCCTCTCTATGCCTTAAGAACATCTGTGGGGGTGCCATTTATAGAGTATTTATAGGAAGCAGTTGTTACACATAACATGGTCTATCTAACAAACTGATGAGGGAATCCTAGTTCCAGCATTATTCTCTTAAGAGCATCCCATTCCAGAGTATCATAACCTTTTGTATGTCCGTTTGGATCATGCATCTTTGAGAAATTCTCTTCCTGCCATACGCCTCACTAGTTCCTAGGCTAAAATAATATTGTCATGGATGACCCTTCTTGAAACAAAAGCAGATTGACTATCATCCACTATATGATCAATAACATTGGCAAGCCTTTTGGTTATGATCTTGGATATAACTTTGTAAATGGTTGTGCAACAAGAAACATGTCTCATGTCTTTCATAGTAGTAGCATCATTTGTTTTGGTATTAGGGTCACTAGATTGTAGTTAAGTGCAGGATATAAGGTCCCCTCTTGAAAGAATTCATGAATAGCTCTGATAACATCAACTTTCACTAGGGCATCCCAAATCTATTTCTCATCAACCTTTTGAGTTAGAGTAGAGGCTAACTCTTCATTAAGACAATTCTCTTTTCTCAAAGAAACCAGATCCACCCATGTTTTGTATTTAGCTGAAGTACCTATTAAATTTTTGTAATAGGCCAACACTTCTTGCTCCAAGTCATCCTATGAACAAACTATATTCCCCTCAACAGTAGTGAGTCTGCAAAGGCTCTTTTTCCTTGTTTTTTCTTTAACAATGGCATTGAAGAAAGAGTTATTACCATCACCCAGTTGTAACCTGTTGATTTCTTAGTTTTGTTTGAGTATTTGTTCCTCAATTGTAAGTAAAGACATCACAGTTTATGTGCACTCTTTCACATTTACTAGATTAGTGTGATTGAACTTGTCCTCCTATAGACACTCTTAAGCCTTGTTTCAGTTTTGTCTTGCTATTTGAATTTTCTCAGTGATGTTATTGTGCTTTTTACCCAACAATCTCAATTGTGGTTGAAGTTTCTTTAGTTTTATCCAAATGTAGTGCATGGATGTCCCTTAGACAGTAGCCCCCCCCCCCCAACTCTGCTTGACACAATTAAGGAATTCCTCCTCTTTAGTGAGGTGGTTTCAAAATCTAAACAGGTGGGCTTTTGTTATACTCTTACTTGTGGTGTGGACCAGAATAGGGGCATGATCTGAAATTCCTAGTGCAAGGATCTCGAATTTCATATCTTGATAATGTTGAAACCATGGCACATTGCAGATAGCACTGTCAATTATGGAATAGATGGTGCCTTCAATATGGTTGTTTGACCATGTGAAGTGAAGACCATGCGTTTCAGCATCAAATTGTCCCACATTTTGCATCATTTCTTCTAGATTAGAGTAGTCACTGTATTAACCTGATTATCCCCAATTTTATCCTAGATAATAATCACATTATTAAAATCTCCAAGTACTATCCAGGGGTCAGCCAAGCCATGGGCTGCTAGTGTGATATCATTCCATAGAGCTTTCCTTTTTTTCAAGTTGGTTATATGCATAAATAGCAGTTAGCCAGCAAATGAGAGTGTTGTCAATGCAATCCACCCTAAGGTGTATTATTTGATTAGTAGCTCGCATAAGGTTGACTTTCACTCTACCAGGGTCCCATAGGCATCAAATTCTGCCATTGTCATGTTGTGTATAATTATCCTGATAATTCCAGTGGATGTCAAAGCCTCTTCTTATCTTATCACGATGCCTCGCCACTTTATTGAGCCCCCTGACATGCCAGGATACAATCATGGGACTTTCTCATTTTCCCCTGCTGAGTTTAGGAGGGAATAATCACTGTGACATTCATAATTGGCCTCGGCATATGTCACTCGGGATGAGTTTGCATTACCTTTCCTCCTACTGCTTATTGTAGTCCATGGTTGGTCTTGGGGTTCTGGCGGTTGGCGGTTTGTGCAACATCCCCTTCCTTGTCATTAGCCACAGATGGGTTAATATTTTTTATCCAGATTTGTTGCTTAGGCTTTGGTCTGTTTCTTGGTTTCCTCGGCTCCTTCTTTGCAGAATCATGCCCAATTGTGAGGCATTTGTTCACAATATTGAGGTTTCCATTCATATTCAACCTTTTGCTCGATCCTTCTTCCAAGGTGATCTTTGATCATAATATATTCTTTCAATTTAGAAGTGACATCAACCTCAACCAGTACTCTAGCATAAGTCACTCTAAGCTTTTTTGTTGTGCATTCATCAATAACCACAAGTTTCCCAATGACACTTGCAATTTCGGATATGATTTTCTCTCCCCATAGGTGCAGTGGTAATTGTGGTAGTTTGATCCAGATTGGTGGAACTCTAAGTAAGTCATCCTTCAATTTAAAGTTTGGTGCCCATCGCCTAAGATACATAGGAAGCCCATAAATGGAATAAGGACCTTTTTCCAGAACCTCATCTCGATCTTTTTCATATTTGAATCGAATTAGGAAATAACCATTTTCGTTGTAGTACAAGTCTGGAAGGGCGATGAAATTCCATAATTTTTCCTTGAAGGTTTTTACTGTATTCATCGATAGGTTTTTACATGTATTCCATTTCTGCCCTGTTTGGTTGTTGTTACCCTTGCATGTAGTGCATGACTAGGGGAAATTCAGACTGTTCTCTTAGAATTTTGATAAATTCTATTTTTGGCATTACGTTTGCAACTTTTATCAAAATTGGACAAACTGTACATACATTTTGGTTAAAATAATCCATTCTCTCAATAATAATGCCCTCATGAAAATCCAACCAAACCCCATTTTCCCATCACTTTTTATTATTATTATTTTTGAAGTTTTATTTTGAATTTGTCTTGCGCTTTTCTTGTTTAGTTGAATTAGTTAGGCCTTGAATTTTGGCTTGAAACGTTTTTGTGGAAATTCCAAAAAATTTAACATGAAATTCCAGTCCGCCATATCTAGTTGTTACTATTGCATGACTAGTAGAAATTCAAGAACTTTCTATAGTATTTTGATAAATTCTCTTTTTGGCACAACTTTTGCACCGATTGTCAGAAATTGACGAATGTTATATGCATTTGGGGTAGACAAATCCATTCTACCAGACTTTTCCTACTATGTTTGAAAAATCTCTCCTCAAAATCCAAAATAAACATTTTTTGCATTTCAATTTAATTTTGTAGTTTTATTTTGAATTTTTATTGTTTAGTGGAATTAGTAAGGCTTTGAATTTTGGTTTGAAACTTTTTGTGGATATTTCATATGATTTTAGGATTTTAACATGAAATGTCATTCCTGTCTTGTCTGGTTGTTACTGTTGGATATAGTGCATGAGTAGGGGCAATTCAAGCAATTTGCATAGTATTTTGATAAATTCTATTTTTGGCAATACTTTTGAACCGTTTATCAAATTGGACAAAGTTGGTGTGCATTTGGGGTAGAAAAATCCATTCCATCGCACTTTTAGTAGTACATCTGAAAACTCCCTCATGAAAATCCAACAAAAATCCTTTTTTTTCCTTTTCTTTTTAATTTTTGAAGTTTCATTTTGAATTTGTCTTGAATTTTTCTTGTTTAGTTGAATTGGTTAGACTTTGAATTTTGGCTTGAAACTTTTTGAGGTTGTCTCCTTTGATTTGAGGATGTTATTTATGCAATGGTTTGGTTGTCTACTCAAATTTAACATGAAATTCCATTTATACCATGTCTAGTTGTTACGGATGCATGTAGTGCATGACTAGGGGAAATCCAGACACTTTGCAAAGTACTTTGAAAAATTCTATTTATGGCATAACTTTTAATCTATTTATCAGAATTGGACAAACATTATGTGCATTGGGGGTCAAAATCCATTCTGTTAGTATTTTCATAATACATTTGAAATTTCCCTCCTGAAAATCCAACAAAAACCCCTTTTCCATTTCATTATTATTTTTGATGTTTTATTTTGAATTTGTCTTGAATTTTTTTAGTTGAATTAGTTAGGCTTTGAATTTTGGTTTGAATCTTTTTGTCGTTATTTCCTATGCTTTAGGATGTTATTGGTTCAATGTTTTGGTTGTCTACTCAAATTTAACATGAAATTCTATTCATGCCCTATCTAGTTGTTACTGTTGCATGTAGTGCACGAATAGGGGAAAAGAAGGCTATTTCTATAGTATTTTGATAACTTCTATTTTAGGCACAAGTTTTGAATCGTTTATCATTATTGGAAAAAATTTATATGCATTTGGCGTAGAAATCTCCCTCCTGAAAAATAAATAAAACAAATTTTCCATTTCTTTTCTATTTTTGAAGTTTTATTTTGAATTATGGCTTGAAACTTGTTGTCGATGTTTCCTATGATATCAGGATGTTATTAATATAGAGTTTTGGTTGTTTACTCAAATTTAATATAAAATTCCATTCATGCCCTGTCTGGTTGTTATTGTTGCATGTAGTGCATGACTAGGGGAAATTCAGGCACTTTACATGGTATTTTGATCAATTCGATTTTGGCTCAACTTTTCAACTGTTTAACAAAATTGGACATACTTTATGTGGATTTAGGGTAGAAAAATCATTGTATCCGACTTTTCATACTACGTCTGGAAAGTCCCTCCTGAAAATCCAAAAAAAACCCTCTTTTCCATTTCGTTTTTATCTTTGTAGGTTTATTATGAATTTGTCTTGTTTAGTTAATTAGTTAGTCAAAATTGGACAAATTTAATATGCATTTGGGGTAGAAAATTCATTTTATCATACTTTTCATACTACGCCTAAATACTAGGCTTTGAATTTTCGCTTGAAACTTGGTGGTCGTTTGCAATGATTTTAGGATGTTATTGATGCAATGGTTTGGTTGTATACTCAAATTTAACATCAAATTTCATTTCTGCCTTATCTGGTTTTTACTATTGCATGTAGTGTATGGCTAAGGGAAATTCAGGCTCTTTGCATATTATTTTGATAAATTGTAGTTTTGGCATAACTTTTGAACCGTTTATTAGAATTGGACAAACTGTACGTGCATTTGGGGCAGAAAAATCCATTCTCTCATACTTTTCATTCTAACTCTGAAAAATCCCTCCTTAAAATAAAAAAAAAATCCATTTTTTCCATTTTTATTTTATTTTTGAAGATTTATTTTAAACTTCTCTTGATTTTTTCTTGTTTAGTAGAATTAGATATGCTTTAAATTTTGGCTTGAAACTGTTTGTGGTTGGTTCCAATTATTCTAAGATGTTTTTTTATACAAAGTTTTGGTTGTTCACTCAAATTTAAGATGAAATTCAATTGCTGCCATGTCTGGTAGTCACTATTGCATGTAATGCATGACTAGAGGAAATTCTGGCAATTTGCCTTGTATTTTGATAAAGTCTATTTTTAGCTTAACTTTTAAACTATTTATTAGAATTGGTTAAACTTTATGTGCATTTGGAGTAGAAAAATCCATTCTCTAAGAATTTTAATACTACGCTCGGAAATTCCATTCGAAAAATCCAAAAAAAACCCCGTTTTCCATTTCTTTTTTATTTTTGAAGTTTTATTTTGAATTTGTCTTGCCTAGTAGAATTAGTTAGGCTTGGAATATTGGCTTGAAACTTTTTGTGGTTGTTCCCTATGATTTTAGGATGTTATTGATGCAAAGTTTTGGTTGTTTACTCAAATTTAACATGACATTCCACTCCTACTCTATCTGGTTGTTACTGTTGCATGTAGTGCATGACACAAGAGGTAATTCAAGCTCTTTCCGTAGTAGTAGGATAAGTTCTATTTTTGGCACAAGGTTTGAACCGTTTATCAGAAATGGACAACATTTATGGGCATTTGGGGTAGAAAATTAGTTAGGCTTAATTTTACATGTTCAGTTAAATTAGTTAGGTGAAATTGAACCTCTTTGCATAGTATTTTGATAAATTCTATTTTTTAGCATAACTTTGGAATTGTTTATCAGAATTGGAAAAATTTTATGTCCATTCGGCGTAAAAAAACTATTCTATCATAATTTTCATCAGCATCAGAAAACTCCCTCCGAAAATAAAACAATAATGCTTTTTCCATTAGCTTTTTATGTTTGAAGTTTTGTTTTGAATTTGTCTTGAATTTTTCTTGTTCAGTTAAATTAGTCAGACTTGGAATTTTGGCTTGAAACTTTTGTGGCTGGTTCCAAAGATTTTAGGATGTTATTGATTCAATATTTTGGTTGATTGCTTAAATTTAACATGAATTCCCATTTTTGCCGTGTTTGGTTATTATTGTTGCATGTAGTGCATACTATGGAAAATTCGGGCTTTTAGCATAGTATTATGATAAATTCTATTTTTTGGATAATGTTTGAACCGTTTATCTAAATTGGACAAATTTTATGTGCATTTGGGACCGAAAAATCCATTTTATCACACTTTTCAAACTACATTTAAAAACTCTGTGATGAAAAATAAAAAAACACTTTCTTCCGTTTCTTTTTTATTTTTGAAATTTTAATTTAAATTTTTATTGTTCAGTTAAATTAGTTAGGCTTTGAATAAATTCTATTTTTGGCTTAACTTTTGCACTATTTACCACAATTGCACAAATTCTATCATGATCGGGTCCGAATAGGATGAGGTCTCATTGGATCTAGGGCCGAGTTTGGGTTCAAAAATGAGACACTATAAATATTTAGGGACGAGTAAGGACCAAGCATGACCCTGCCCGACCCGACCCATGATCACTCACTCATTATATTTGTATGTGTCTCTATTCAAATATGTACAATGTAATAACACTTTTTGGTCGAAAATATTATGGATTCTCTAAATTTTACATTATATATAAATGATTAAAAATATATATACGTATATCATTTTATATATCAAATTACATCTTCATAATAATAAATAATATTGAGAAGACTTTATCTTAAATGAATATGTATGATATTTAGTTGGGTCTAGGGTCGGGTTTAAAGGCTGACCCAATTGATATTTAGGCGTCAGGGTAGCTTCGGGTCTAGGTCCGAGTTCAAAAAATGACATGGTCATCATTTAGGGCCGAGTAAGAAAAAGCGTTAACCCGTCCAAACCCACCCCAACCAGGACCTTTATCACCCCTAGTTGCATATAGTGCATGAGTAGTGGAAATTCATGCTCTTTCTAGGGTATTTTGATAAATTCTAGTTTTGGCAGAATTTTTGAACCATTTATCAGAATTGGACAAATTTTACATGCTTTTGGGGTAGAAAAATTCATTCTATCAGACTTTTCATACTATGTATAAAACTTCCACCTGAAAATCCAAAAAATTATTTATTCAATTTCTTGATTATGTTTGAAGTTTTACTTTGAATTTGTCTTGAATTTTTCTTGTTTAGTTGAATTAGTTAGGCTTTAAATTTGGGCTTTAAACTTTTTGTTCATGTTTCCTAAGATTTTAGGACGTTATTAATGCAAAGTTTTAATTTTTTACTCAATTTTAACTTGAAATTACATTCCTGCCATGTCTGGTTGTTACTATTGCACATAGTGCATCACTAGGGGAAAATCAGGATCTTTCCAAAGTATTTTGATAATATCTATTTTTGGCACCACTTTTGAACCATTTATCAAAAATGTACAAACTTTATGTGCATTGAATTTGGGCTTGAAACTTTTTGTGATTGTTTCATAAGATTTTAGGATGTTAATGATGTAAAGATTTGGTTGCATACTCAAATTTAACATGACATTTCATTTATGCCCCGTTTTGTTGTTACTGTTGCATTTAATACATTACTAGGGAAAATTCAGGCTCTATGCATAGTATTTTGATAAATTCTATTTTTGGCATAACTTTTGAATTGTTTATCAGAAGTGGACAAATTTCATATGCATTTGTGGTAGAAATTTCATTCTATCAGACTTTTCAAACTATGTTTGAAAACTCTCTCCTAAAAATCTAAAACAAACATTTTTCCATTTCTTTTTTAATTTTAAAGTTTTTTTGAATTTTTCTTGTTTAGTTGAATTGGTTAGGCTTTGAATTTTGGCGTGAAACTTTTTGTGGGAGTTTCCTATGATTTGAGGATGTTATAGATGCAAAATATTAGTTGTATACGGAAATTTAACATGAAATTCATCCTTCCCTGTCTAATTGTTAGTGTTGCATGTAGTGCATGACTAGGGGACATTCAGGCTCTTTGCATAGTATTTTGATAATTCTATTTTTGGCATAATGTTTGAACAATTTATCACAATTGGACAAACATTATGTGCATTTGGGGTAGAAAAATGTATTATGTCAAACCTTTCATACTATGTATAAAATATCCAGCGTTAAAATCCAACAAAACCCATTTTTTCCATTTCTTTTTTATTTTTGAAATTTTACTTTGAATTTGCCTTGAATTTGTCTTGTTATGTTGAATTAGTTAGGCTTGAAATCTTTTATCATTGTGTCCTATGATTTTAGGATGTTATTGGTGCAATATTTTGGTTGTTAACTCAAATTTAACATGAAATTTCATTCATGTCGTGTCTGGTTCTTATTGTTCATGTAATGCATGACAAGGGCTAATTCAAGCTCTTTCCAAAGTATTTTGATAAATTCTATTTTGGGAATAACTTTTGAACCGTTTATTAGAATTGGGCATAACTTTTGAACCGTTTATTAGAATTAGGCTAAATATCTATTTTCTCCGACGTTTCGTACAACGTTTGAAAACTCCCTCCGTTAATTTTAAATTTTTCTTGAATTTTTCTTGTGTAGTTGAATTAGTTAGGCTTTGAATTTTGGCTTGAGACTTTTGGTGGTTGTTTCCTAGGATTATTTGATGTTATTGATACAAAGTTTTGGTTGTTTAGTAAAATTTAACATGAAATTCCATTTCTGTCCTATCTGGTTGTTATTGTTGCATGTAATGCATGATTAGGGGAAAATCAGGCTCTTTCCATAGTATTTTGAAAAATTCTATTTTTGGCACAAATTTTGAGTTGTTTATCAGAATTGGACAAACTATATGTGCATTTGGGGTAGAAAAACCCATTCTATCAGACATTTCGTGAGGCTTTGAATTTATGCTTTAAACTTTTTGTGGGTGTTTCCTAAGATTTTAGGATGTTATTAATGCAAAGTTTTAAACGTTTACTCAAATTTCACTTGAATTCCATTCCTACCATGTCTGGTTGTTACTGTCGCGTGTAGTGCGTGACTAGTGGAAATCTGGATCTTTCAATAGTATTTTAATAAATTCTATTTTTGGCACAACTTTTGAACCGTTTATCAAAATTGTACAAACTTTATGTGCATTTGAGGTATAAAAATCATTTGTTAGGCATTTAATTTTGGCTTGAAACCTGTTGAATTTGTCTTGTTTAGTTGAATTTGTTAGGCATTGTTTAGTTGAATTTGTCTTGTTTAGTTGAACTTGTTAGGCATTGAAGTTTGGCTTGAAACTTTTTGAGATTGTTTACTATGATTTTATAATGTTAATGGTACAAAGTGTTGGTTGTATACTCAAATTTAACATGACCTTTCATTCTTGCCCTGTCTAGTTGTTACTATTGCATTTTATGCATAACTAAGGGATATTCAGGCTCTATGCATAGTATTTTGATAAATTCTATTTTTGGCAAAACTTTTGAACCGTTTATCAAAATTGGACAAATTTTATATGCATTTGTGGCAGCAAAATTCATTCTATCAGACTTTTCAAACTATGTTTGAAAACTCCCTCCTAAAAATCCAAAATAAACACTTTTCCATTTCTTTGTCAATTTTAAAGTTTTATTTTTAATTTTTCTTGTTTAGCTTAATTAGTTAGACTTTGAATTTTGGCCTGAAACTTTTTGTGGATGTTTCCTATGATTTTAGGATTGCATTGATATAAAGTATTCGTTGTTTACAGATATTTAACATGAAATTCCATTTTTGTCATTGTTGCCTATGATTTAGGATGTCATTGATGCAAAGTTTTGGTTATTTACTGAAATTTAACATGAAATTTCATTTCTGCCCCATGTAGATGTTAGTGTTGCATGTAGTGCATGACTAAGGCAAATTCAGGCTCTTTCAATATTATTTTGATAAATTCTATTTTTGGCACAACTTTTGAACTGAATATCAGAATTGGACAAACTTTATGTGGATTTGCGGTGAAGAAATCCACTCTATCAAAAGTTTCGTAGTACGTCTAAAAACTCCCTCATGAAAATCCACAAAAACCCCCGTTTTCCATTTCTTTCTTCATTTTGGATGTTTTACTTTGATTCTTTCTTGTTTAGTTGAATTAGTTAGGCTTTGAATTTTGGCTTGAAACTTTTTGTGGTTGTTTCCTATGCTTTTAGGATGGTGTTGATGCAAAGTGTTGGTTGTGTACTCAAATTTAACATGAAATTCCATTCCTGCCCTATATGGTTTTTACTGTTGCATGTAGTGCATGACTAGGGGAATTTAGGCTCTTTCCATAGTATATCGTTAAGTTCTATTTTTGGTGCAACTTTTGAACCGTTTTGCATAATTGGACAAGTTTTATATGCATACGAGGTAGAAAAATCCATGTTATCATACTTTTCTTACTTCGTCCAAAAACTCCCTCCTGTAAATTCATAGAAACCATTTTTTGCATGTCTTTTTTTTTTTAAGTTTTATTTTATATTTGTCTTGAATTTGTCTTCTTTAGTTGAATTAGTTAGGTTTTGAATTTTGGCTTGAAACAATGTTGTGGTTGTTTCCTATGATTATAGGATGTTATTGATACAAAGTTTTCGTTGTTTACTCAAATTTAACTAGAAATGCTATTGTTGCAATATCTGGTTGTTATTGTTGCATGTAGTGCATGACAAGGGGAAGCTCATGCTCTTTGCATAGTTTTTTATAAATACTAATTTTTACACAACTTTTGAACCGTTTATCAGAATTTTAGAAATTTTATGTGCATTCGGGGTAGAAAAATCAATTCTATCAGACTTTTTGTACTACATCTGAAAACTCACTCCTGAAAATCCAACAAAAACCTTTTTTCCATTTCTTTTTTCATTTGATGTTTTTTTTTGTTTGAATTTGTCATTAATTTTAGTTGTTTAGTTGAATTAGTTAAGCTTTGAATTTTGGCTTGAAACTTTTAGTGGTTGTTTCCTATTATTATTTGATGTTATTGTTGCCATGTTTTGGTTGTTTAGATAAATTCCATAGTATTTTGAATTTGGCTTGAATTTTCCTCGTTGTTTCCTATGATTTTAGGATGTTATTGATGCAAAGATTAGTTGTCTACTCACATTTAACATGAAGTTCCATTCCTACCCTGTGTGGTTGCTATTGTTGCTTGTAGTGTTTGACACGGGAAATTAAGGGTCTTTCAATATTATTTTGATAAATTCGATTTTTGGCACAACTTTTGAACACTTAATTAGAATTGGAGAAACTTAATGTGTATTTGGGTAGAAAATTCCATTCTATCAGACATTTCATACTACGTCTGAAAACTCCCTCCTTAAAATCCAACAAAATTTAACATGAAATTCCATTTCTGCCTTGTCTAGCTATTAGTGTTGCATGTAATGCGTGACTATGGGAAAATCAGGCTATTTCAATTGTATTTTGATAAATTCTATTTTTGGTAGAAATTTTGAGTTGTTTATCAGAATTGGACAAACTTTATATGCGTTCGGGTTTAAAAATTCATTCTATCAGACATTTTTTACTACGTCTGAAAACTCCATCCTGAAAATCAAACAAACACCCTTTTTTATTTTGGAAGTTTTATTTTGAAAATGTCGTGGATTTTTCTTGTTTAGTTGAATTAGTTAGGATTTGAATTTTAGTTTGAATTTGTTTATCGTTGTTACCTATTATTTTAAGATGTCATTGACACAAAGTTTTGGTTGTTTACTCAAATTTAACATGAAATTTCATATTTGCCCCATCTGGTTGATATTATTGCATGTAGTGCATGACTAGGGGAAATTCAGGCTCTTTGAATATTATTTTGATAAATTCTATTTTTGGCACAAATTTTGAACTTATTATCAGAATTGGACAAACATTATGTGGATTTGGGGTAGAGAAATCCATTCTATTAGACATTTCTTACTATGTCTAAAATCTCCCGTCGAAAAATCCAAAAAAAAACCGTTTTTCCCATTTGTTTTTTACTTTTGAAGTTGTACTTTGATTTTTTCTTGTTTAGTTGAATTAGTTAGGCTTTGAATTTTGGCTTGATACTTTTTGTGGTTGTTTCCTATGATCTTAGGATGTTATTCATGCAAAGTTTTGGTTGTGTACTCAAATTTAACATGATATTCCAATCCTGCCATGTCTGGTTTTTATTGTTGCATGTAGTGCATGACTAGGGGAAATTCAGGATAATTCCATATTATATTGATAAGTTCCATTTTTGGCACAAATTTTGAACTGTTTTGCATAATTGGACAAATTTTATATGCATATGGGGTAGAAAAATCCATTATATCATACTTTTCATACTACGTCCGAAAACTCCCTCCTAAAAATCCGGAAAAACCATTTTTTAAATTTCATTTTTATTTTTGAAGATTTATTTTGAATTTGTCTTGTTTAGTTGGATTAGTTAGGATTTGAATTTAGGTTTGAAACTTTTTGTCATTGTTTCCTATGATTTGAGGATGTTATGGATGGAATGTTTTTGTCTTCTACTCAAATTTAACATAAAATTACATTCCTGCGCTATTTGGTTGCTATTGTTGCTTGTAGTGTTTGACTAGGGGAAATTCTGTCTCTTTCAATATTATTTTGATAAATTCTATTTTTGGCACAACTTTTGAACTCTTTATCAGAATTGGATAAACTTAATGTGGATTTGGGGTAGAAAAATCCATTCTATCACACATTTCGTTCTATGTCAAAAAAATCCCTCCTTAAAATCCAACAAAAACACTTTTTTCCATTTCTTTTTTATTTTTGAAGGTTTATTTTGATTTTCTTGTTTACTTGAATTAGTTAGGCGTTGAATTTTGGCTTGAAACATTTTGTGGTATTTTCCTACAATTTTAGGATATTATTAATGCAAGGTTTCGGGTGTTTACTCAAATTTTACATGAAAGTTTATTCTTGCCTAGTCTCGTTGTTAGTGTTGCATGTAGTGCTTTAGTAGGGGAAACTCAAGCTCTTTCCATAGTATTTTGATAAATTCTATTTGTCTCACAACTTTTGAACCGTTTATCAGAATTGGTGAAATTTTAACTACATTTGGGTTAGAAAAATCCATTCTATCATACTATGTCTGAAAACTCCCTCATGAAAATCCAACAAAAACCCTTTTTCCATTTCCTTTTTATTTTTGAAGTTTTCTTTTTAATTTTTCTTAAATTTTTCTTGTGTAGGTGAATTTGTTAGGCTTTGAATTTTGGCTTCAAAGTTTTTGTGGTTGTTTCCTATGATTTAAGGATGTTATTGATGAAAAGTTTTGTTTGTTTACTCAAATTTACCATGTAATTCCATTCCTGTATTGTTTGGTTGCTAGTGTTGCATGTAGTGCTTGACTAGGGAAAATCAAGCTCTTTCTATAGTATTTTGATAAATTCTATTTTTGGCACAACTTTTGAACCATTTTTCATAATTGGACAAACTTTATGTGCATTTGGGAAAGAAAATTCCATTCTATTAGATTTTTGGCACTTTTTCTGAAAACGTCCTCCTGAAAATCCAACAAAACCTTTTTTTTCGTCTCTTTTATATTTTTGAAGTTTTAGTTTGAATTTATCTTGAATTTTAGTTGTTTAGTTGAATTAGTTAGGCTTTGATTTTTGGCTTGAAACTTTTTGTGGTTATTTCCTATGATTTTGGGATGTTATTGATGCAAAGTTTTGATTGTTTACTCAAATTTAACATGAAATTTCAATCATACCATGTTTGGTTGTTACTGTTGCATGTAGTTCATGACGTGGAGAAATTCAGGCTCTTTCCATAGTATTATGATAAACTCCATTTTTGGCACAACTTTTGAACCATTGATCATTATTGGACAAATGTTATTTGCATTTGGGGTAGAAAAACCCATTTTATCATTCTTTTCATACTTCCAATGATAACCCCTTCATGAGAATCCAAAAATTTTTTTTTTCCATTTAACATGAAAATATTTGGTTGTCAACTCAAATTTAACATGAAATTCCTTTCTTGCCGTGTTTGGTTGATACTGTTGTATGTAGTGCATGACTAGGGGAAAATCATGCTCTTTCCATAATGTTTTCATAAATTGTATTTATGGAACAACGTTTGAACCATTTATCAGAATTGGACAAACTTTATGTGCATTTAGGGTAGAAAAATCCATTTTATCAGAATTTTCGTACTAAGTTGGAAAACTCCCTCCTGAAAATCCATCAAAAACCTTTTTTTTTTCCATTTCCTTTTTACTTTTGAAGTTTTATTTTGAATTTGTCTAGAATTTTTTTGTTTAGTTGAATTAGTTAATCTTTGAATTTTGGCTTGAAACTTTTTGGGGTTGTTTCTTATGATTTAAGGATATTAATGATGCAAACTTTTGGTATAACTTTTGAACCGTTTTTCAAAATTGGACAAAGTTTATGTGCATTTGGGGTAGAAATATCCATTTTCTCTGACATTTCGTACTACATTTGTAAACTCCCTCATGAAAATCCAAGAAAAATGATTTTTCCGTACATTTTTTATGTTTGAATTTTTATTTTGAATTTGTCTTTGAATTGGTCTTGTTTAGTTGAATTAGTTAGGCTTTGAATTATGACTTGATACTTTTTGTGGTTGTTTCCTATTATTATTTAATGTTATTGATGCAAAGTTTTGTTTGTTTAGTAAAATCTAACATGAAATTCAATTCATAACTTGTCTAGTTGCTACAGTTGCATGTAGGGCCTGACTAGGGGAAATCAGACTCTTATCATAGTATTTTGGTTGTTTAGTAAAAATTAGCATAAAATTCCATTCCTGCCTTGTGTGGTTGTTATTGTTGCATGTAGTGCATGACTAGGGGGAAATTAGGCTCTTCACAAAGTATTTTGATAAATTCTTTTTTTGTCACAAATTCTGAGCCGTTTATCAGAATCGGACAAACTTTATGTGCATTTGGGGCAGAAAAATCATTTCTATTAGACAGTTTGTACTACGCCTGAAAACTCCCTCCTGATAATCAAAGTAAATCCCTTTTTCCAATTCTTTTTTTATTTTTGAAGTTTTATTTTGAATTTTTCTTGAATATTTCTTGTGTAGTTGAATTACTTTGGATTTGAATTTTGGTTTGAAGCTTTTTGTCGTTGTTGCCTATGATTTTAGGATATTATTATTGCAAATTTTTAGTTGTCTACTCACATTTAACATGAAATTGCATTCTTGCCCTGTCTGATTGTTACTGTAGCATGTAGTGTATGACTAGGGGAAATTCAGGCTCTTTCAATGTTATTTTGATAAACTCTATTTTTTGCACAACTTCTGAACCGTTTATGAGAATTGGACAGAATTCATGTGGATTTGGGTTAGAAACATCCATTGTATTATATGTGGATTAAGTACATGACTAGTGCACAACTTTATGTGCATTTGGGGTAGAATAGTCAATTCTCTTAGACTTTTCATACTATGTCTCAAAACTACTTCCTGAAAATCCAACAAAAACCCTTTATTTTTGAAGTTTTATTTTGAATTTTTCTTGAAATTATTTTGTTTTATTAAATTATTTTTGGTTGTTTCCTATGATTTTAGGATGTTATTGATGTAAAGTTTTGGTTGTTTACTCAAAATTAACATGTAATTCCAATACTGCCCTGTCTGGTTGTTACCGTTGCATGTAGTGCATGACAGGGGCAAATTCAGGCTCTCTCCATAGTATTTTGATAAATTCTATTTTGGCATAACTTTTGAACCATTTATCAGAATTGGACAAACTTTAGGTGCATTTGTGGTAGAAATATCCGTTCTCTCCGACGTTTCGTAATACATATGTAAACTGCCTCTTGAAAATCCAAGAAAAATGATTTTTCCATATATTTTTTATTTTTGAAGTTTTATTTTCAATATGTCTTGAATTGTTCTTGTTTAGTAGAATTAGATAGGCTTTGAAGTTTGGCTTTAAACTTTTAGTGGTTGTTTCCTATGATCTTTTTACGTTATTGATGCAAAGTTTTGTTTGTTTCGTGAAATTTAACATCAAATTCCATTCCTACCATGTCTAGTAGTTACTATTACATGTAGTGCATGACTAGGGGAAAATCAGGCTATTTCCATATTATTGCGATAAATTCTATTTTTTCATAACTTTTGAACCGTTTAGCAGAATTGCACAAATTTTATATACATTTGTCGTAGAAAAATTCATTCTACATGAATTTTCAAACTATGTTCGAAAACATCCTCCTAAAGTTCAAAAATAAACAATTTTCTATTTTTTAATTTTAAAGTGGAGGAAGATGAGGATGAGGATAGGATGAGGAGGAGGATGAAGATGAGGATAATATGAAGAAGTGGATGAGGATTAGGATGAGTATGAGGATGAGGATGAGGATGAGGATGAGGATGAGGAGTAGAATGATGATGAAGACGAGGACGAGGACGAGGATAGGATGAGGATGAGGATGGGATGAGGATGAGGATAGGATGAAGATGAGGATAAGGATGAGGATGACGATGAGGATGAGGATAAGGATGAGGAGGAGTATGAGGATGAGTATGAGGATGAGAATTAGGATTAGGATGAGGATGAGGATGAGTATGGGGATAGGAGGAGGATGAGGATTAGGATAGGATGAGGATGAGGATAGGATGAGGAGGAGAATGAGGATGAGTATGAAGACAAGGATAATATGAGGATGATGATGAGGAGGATGAGAATCAGGACGAGGATGAAGATGAGGAGGAGGATGAGGATAGGATGATGATGAGGATAGGATGAGGTAGAGGATGAGGATGAGGAGGAGGAGGAGGAGGTTGAGGATGACGATGAGGAATATGAGGATGAGGAGGAGGACAAGGATGAGGAGGAAGATGAGGATGAGGATATGATGAGGAGGAGGGTGAGGATGAAGATGAGGATAATATGAGGATGAGGATTAGGATGAGGATGAGGATGATGATGTGGAAGAGGATGAGGATGAGGATGAGGATGAGGATGAGGATGAGGATGAGGATGAGGATGAGGATGAGACTGAGGATGCGGATGAGGATGAGGATGAGGATGAGGATGAGGATGACGATATGATGAGGATGAGGATGAGGGTACGATGAGGTTGAGGACGAGGATGAGGATGAGGATAAGAGAGGATAAGGATGAGGACAGGAATGAGGATGAGGATGAGTATGAATATGAGGATGAGGATGAGTATGAATATAAAGATGAGAATGAGAATGCGGATGATAATTAGGATGAGAATAAGATGAGGATAAGGATGAGCATTGGAGAGGATGATGATGAGGATGGGATGGGGATGGGGATGAGGATTAGGATGAGGATGAGTATGAGTATGAGTTTGAGGATGAGGATGAGAATGAATATGAGAATGAAAATGAGGATGAGGATAGGAGAGGATGAGGATGAGGACCGGGATGGGAATGAGGACTAGGATGAGTATGAGCATGAGGACGAGGATGCAGATGAGAATGCGGATGAGGATTAGGATGAGGAGGAGGAGGAGGAGAATGAGGATGAGGAGAGGAAGAGGATGATGAAGAGGATGAAGATGACGAGGATGAGGAGGATGAGAAGAATGGGATTGGGATGAGGAGGAGGATGAGGATGAGGATTGGATGAGGTTGAGGATAGGATGAGGATGAGGACAAGGACGAGGATATGGAAGAGGACGAGGATTAGGATGAGGATGATAATGATGAGAGGATGAGGATAGGATGAGGATGAGGAGGAGGACGAGGATGAGTAGGAAGATGAGGATGAGGACAGGATGAGGAGGAGAATGAGGATGAGGATGAAGATGAGGATAATATGAGGATGATGATGAGGATTAGGATGAGAATGTGTACGTGGATGAGAAGGAGGATTAGGATAGGATGAGAATGAAGATGAGTATGAGTATGAGGATGAGGATGAGGATGAGGCTGAGGATGAGGATGAGGTTGAGGATGAGGATAAGAGGAGGATGATGATTAGGATACGATGAGGATGAGGATGAGTAGGAGGAGGAGAATGAGGATGAGGACAAGGATGAGGATGAGGAAGAGGATGAGGATGAGGAGGAGTATGATAATAAGGAGGATGAGGGTAAGGATGAGGATAGAATGAGGATTAGGATGAGGATGAGGATGAGGATGAGGATGAGGAGGAGGAGGAGGAGGAGGAGGTTGAGGATGAGGATGAGGAATATGATGATGATGAGGAGGAGGAGGACTAAGATGAGGAGGAAGATGAGGATGAGGATAGGATGACGCGGAGGGTGAGGATGAAGATGAGGATAATATGAGGATGAGGATGAGGATAGGATGAGGATTAGGATGAGGTTGAGGATGAGGACGGGGATGAGGATGAGGACGAGTACGAATATGAGGATGAGGATGAGAATGTGGATGATGACGAGGATGAGAATAAGATAATGATGAGGATGAGGATGGGAGAGGATGAGGATGAGAATGGGATGGGGATGAAGATTAGGATGAGGATGAGTATGTGTATGAGGATAAGGATGAGAATGCGTTTGAGGATGTGGATAGGAGAGGATGAGGATGAGGACAGGGATGAGAATGAGGATCAAGATGAGTATGAGTATAAGGACGAGGATGAGGACGCGGATGAGAATGAGGATGAGGATGAGAATGAGGAGAAGGAGGATGAGAATGAGGAGTAGGATGAGGACGAGGATTATGATAAGGATAAGGATAATGATTATGATGAAGGGGAGATTGAGGATTAGGATAGGATGAGGATGCGGACGAGGATAATATGAGGATGATGATGAGATTGAGGAATGGATGAGGATGTGGACGAGGATGAGGAGGAGGATGAGGATAGGATGAGAATGAGGATGGGTATGAGTATGAGGATAAGATAAGGATGGGGATGAGAATGAGGATGACAAGGATGAGGATGAGGAGGATGAAGATTAGGATGAGTGTGAGGATGAGGGTGAGGGTGAGGATGAGGATGAGGATAGGATGATGATGAGGATGAGTAGGAGGAGAAGGAGGTTGAGGATGAGGATGAGGAGTATGAGGATATGGAGGAGGAGGAGGACAAGGATGAGGAGGAAGATGAGTATGAGGATAGGATGGGGAGGAGGTTGAGGATGAAGATGAGGATAATATGAAGATAAGGATGAGGATGAGATGAGGATTAGGGCGAGGATGAGGATGAGGTTGAGGATGAGGATGAGGATGAGGATGAGGAGGAGGATGAGGATGAGGATAGGATGAGGATGAAGAGGAGGATGAGGATGAGGAGGAGGAGGAGGATGAGGTTATGATGAGTATAAGTATGAGAATTAGGATTAGGATGAGGATAGCAGGAAGATGAGGATGACGATGAGGATAAGATGAGGATGAGGATTAGGATGAGGATAGGATGTGTATGAGGATTATTATTAGGATGAGGATGAGGTTGAGGAGCAGGATGAGGATGAGGATCAGGACGAGGATGAGGATGAAGGGAAGAATAAGCAAAGGATGACGAGGAGGATGACGATGAGTAGGAGGATGAGGATGAGGATGAAAAGGAGGAGAAAGAGGAGGATGAGGAGGAAGATGAGGAGGATGAGGAAGGTTAGGATGCAGATGAGGAGGAGGAGGATGAGGATGAGGATGCAAATGTGGATGAGGATGGGATGTGTATGAGGATAAGAATTAGGATTAGGTTGAGGATGAGTATGAGGATAGGAGGAGGATGGGGATAGGATGAGGATGAGGACGAGGACGAGTGGATAAGATGAGGATGCGGAGGAGAAGGAGGATGAGGATAAGATGAGGATGAGGATGAGGATAGGATGAGGATGAGGATCAAGACGAGGATGAGTATGAGGATGAGGAAAGGATGAGGAGGAGGATGACGATGAGAAGGCAGATGAGGATGAGGATGAGGATGAGGATGAGGATAGGAGAGGATGAGGATGAGGATGAGGATCAGTATGAATATGAGGATGAGGATGAGAATATGGATGATGATAAGGATGAGAATAAGATGAGGATGAGGATTGGATAGCATGAGGATTAGAATGGGATGGGGGTGAGGATTAGGATGACGATGAGTATGAGTATGAGGATGTGGATGAGAATGCGTATGAGGATGAGCATAGGAGAGGATGAGGATGAGGACGAGGATAAGAATGAGGATTAGGATGAGTATGAGGACTAGTATGAGGATGCGAAGGACAATGAGGACGAGGATGAAGATGAGGATGAGTATAAGATGAGGATGAGGAGGAGGAGGAGGAGGAGGAGAATGAGGATGAGGAAGAGGATGAGGACGAGGATGTGGATGAGGACGAGGATGTGAATGAGGAGGAGGATGGCGACGAGGATGT
>NW_017721570.1:0-231 GCF_001865875.1 Lupinus angustifolius | reverse complement strand
ATGAGGATGAGGATGAGGAGGAGAATGAGGAGGAGGATGAGGATGTGGATGAGGAAGAGGAGGAAAATGAGGATTAGGAGGATGATCAAGAGGAGGATGAGGACAAGGGTGAGGATGAGGATGAAGATGAGAATGAGGATCAGAATGAGGACGAGGATGAGGAAGAGGATGAGGATGAGGATGAGGATGAGGATGAGGATGAGGATGAGGATGAGGATGAGGATGAGGATG
>NW_017721569.1:0-273 GCF_001865875.1 Lupinus angustifolius | reverse complement strand
GAGGATTAGGATGAGGATGAGGATGAGGATGAGGATGAGGATGAGGATGAGGATGAGGATGAGGATGAGGATGAGTATGAGTATGAGGATGAGGATGAGGATGGCGATGGGGATGAGGATGGGGATGAGGATGAGGATGAGTATGAGGATGATGATGGGGATGAGGATGCGGATGATGATGAGGATGAGGATGTGGATAGGATGAGGTTGAGAACGATGTAGAGGATGTGGATGAGGACGAGCATGAGGATGAGGATGAGGATGAGGAGGTGG
>NW_017721568.1:0-7549 GCF_001865875.1 Lupinus angustifolius | reverse complement strand
GGATTTGGATGAGGATGAGGATGAGGATGAGGATGAGGATGAGGATGAGGATGAGGATGAGGATGAGAATGAGGATTTGGATTAGGATAGGATGAGGATGAGGATTATGATAGGATGAGGATGAGGAGGAGCAAGAGGATCAATACGAGGCTGAGGATGAGGATGAGGATAAGGATGAGGATTGACTATGTATGAGGAATAGAATTAGGATTAGGATGAAGATAAGTATGGATGAGGATGAGGATAAGATGTGGACGAGGATGAGGATGAGGATTATGGTAAGATGAGAATGAGGATTAGGGTTACGATGCGGACGAGGATGAGGTTGAGGATGAGGGTTAGGGTTAGGATTAGGATGAGGATGATGATATGATGAGGATGAGGGGGAGGATGAGGATGAGGGTGAGGATGAGGATGATGATAGGATGAGTATGAGGATGAGAATTACGATTAGGATGAGGATGAGGATGAGGATATATCTCGGTTTTGACTCACAAGGAGCCTTCTAACCATGAGTATATCACCATCGGGCCTATAAAGATCACCCTCACTATAATGTTCCTCATCAATGTCTCCATTTAGAACCATCATAGTTCTTCTAGTAGGGTATTGAGAAGCAATATGGCCACACCCCAAACATTTGAAGGACTTTATATCTCGGCTCCTTTGATTTGGATCATGGGGCTGTTTGCCAAGGGACTTGGCTGTCCCCACGACCTCTGTAGAGCTAGGGCCACTCTCTTTTGTTGCATTGCACTCCTTCTTGGATTTGTCTTTTCCATGAATTGAATGATACTTGTTTGGTGAAATAGAGGAGTACTTAGACTTCCTCCTCTTGATTTGTTCTTCTACTTTGTTTGCCTTTTAGACAAGGTCAACTAACTCAACATAAGGCTGCAACTCCACAATATCCTGAATTTCAGGGTTCAACCCATGTAGGAACCGAGCCATTGTAGCTTCTCGGTCCTCGTGGAAGGTTGACCTAAGTAGGGCCAACTTCATCTCCTTGAAATACTCATCAATTGATTTGCCTCCTTGAGTTAGCCTTTGCAATTTATTATGCACATCCCTTTGGTAGGAACTAGGAACAAATCTCCTCCTCATCACCCTCTTCATCTCCCCCGAAGTGTTTACTACTTCCTCACCATACCTCCTTCTCTCGTTTTGTATATGGTCCCACCATACCATAGCACATTCCTTAAATTCTAGGGCATCAACCTTCACCTTTTTCTCCTCACTATAATGGTGGCATTTAAACACTTGCTCCATTTTTCACTCCCACTCATGATAGGCCTCTGGGTTATTAAGACCTAAGAATGTAGGGACTTTTATTTTGACCCCTCTAACCTATCCTCCCTCCTCCTATCTCCACAACCTCCTCCCTCACGGCCACCTCCCTCACGGCCACCTCCCTCACGGCCACCCTCAAAATCATCCTCCTCTTATCTCCGTCTCCTATAGCCTCCCTCATACTCATCCTCCTTACGCCAACCTCTCCTCTCACCAAGACCCTCATCCTCCTCATGCCTACCTCTCCTCTCACCACGACCCTCATCCTCCTCATGCCTCCCTCACCTATCTCTCCTCTTAGAATCACCCTCCAGCCTCCTAACATCTATACTAATTTGATCCATTTCCCTTTGTAAGGCCTAAAATTGGGTGCTTATCATAGCATGTAGCACAACTGTCCTTGGTGATAATGGAGAACCACTATCTTCTAGACTAGCCATAATATCACTCTCCTTACTTTTCTCTCAAGTGTTTCACTCTCTCACTTTTCTCTCAAGTGTTTAAGTGTTTCACTATTCTAACTTTTCTCTCAAATTTCTCCTTTGATTCTTGAGTGAGTCAAGTAATCAACTTTAGCATAAAAAATGTGTGACAAGTTCAAAAGATTACCAATTTATTTGGTTTGTGGCTCGGCTGGGTTTTGTGTAGGTTATAGGGTTATGTTGGTGTAGGTTTTGTAGGTTAGGGTTAGGTTTTGGTCTCGGCTTGGGGTAATTTTGGGTTATGCTTAGGGTTTTGTATTTGACTTGATGAATTTGGGTTAGGGTTAGGCTTTATATTCAGTTTTTGTAGGCATTTGGGATTTAGGGTTGTAGTTTGGATGATCTGTGTTTAGGGTGTCTCGGTTTTGTAGGGTATTTTTGTGGATGGACTTCGTTTTGTAGGGTAATGTGTTAAGGCTATGATTTTGTGTGTACGTGTGGTTTTTGGTTCGGCCAAAAGAAAGAATTTGGGTAGAAGAAGAAGAATTGTAGAAAGAAAGAATTTGAAATTGCACTTACTTGTGGTGCTGCCTCAAATTCAATGCCTTAGTCTTATTTTGATAAAGATATTGTTATTGTGACTTTCAGGCAAGAACTGAGCTCTGATGACCACTTGATGACAACCTCTTTGTGGATTGCCTTTGTTGTAGGGTCGTTTCTTGTGAAAGTTCATGTTGGATTGATGAATCACTTTGTTTGAATTTGTTTGTTTACTTTTGATTTCTCGTTTGCCTAGGGATTGCCTCGGCTTTGATTTGTAGAATTGTTTTGTGATTGTTTGATGGTTGATGATGGATTTAGTTACACAAGGTTTGAAGTTGTGAAGTGGATGTATGTAGTTGATGATGAATGTATGTTGTGGACGATTGGGGATTGATATGGAGTGTAAGGTGTTCAAGGTTTTGATGATGAATTTTAGGTTGGTGTATTTGTAAGTGCTTAAGAATATGGAAAGCGGAATTGGAATGGAATGGCGCCACAAACAATAGAATGTTTGATAAGCCTTGTGAAGTTCGCCACAAGAGAATGATATTCTTGATAAGAACAAGGCTTCTTGACTCAATCAAGGAGCTAGGAGAAAAATCACTAACAATGGTTATTCAAAATAAAATTCAATCTACTTTATTCATTGCTTAAGCACGGTCATATATAGAACTTTATAATAGGCAAATCAGCCATGAAACAAAAAGATTGTGAAGATACAATCTAATCTTTATCTAATTTCTAATCTAATTTTCAATCAATCTATTCGGTAGGCACTTGATATTGTTGATGCTTCGAATTTGTTTTCTCTTAGCCGAATTCCTTTAGTGTAGATTGATCTCCTTTTGATCTTGATCTTTGAAAGATAAGGTTGGTTGATATTATGGCCTAGATTTTATAAGCTTTGCCATCTTCCTAGATTGTAGACGTATGCTTCCTATTTCCTAGCCATGTAGAATTTAGGTAGATGTAGTGTCCTTGCTTCATGCTACTAGTTTTCTTTCTATCTCCTTGCCTCCTTATGCGATCTCCTATACTTGGTCGTGCTCTCCTAAATGAAAGACATAAACCTTAATTAAAATCAAATGTAATTAAATGAAATCAATTTAAAGACATGATAAATAAAAGTCTTAATCTAGTGTGGACAACTTCCCACTTATTATGGTCCTAATTACTAATGTAAAAACTAAAGAGATCAAGGTGGATCCTCCCTTAGGTCGTGGCCTTCCTTGAGCTCTTCAATAAGACTTATGAAAATCAAATTAAAGCCTTCTCTTCATGTTTGGTCCCATTTGCAGTTGTTTCCATTGTAGAAAATATGAGTTGCTTCTTGGGCCTTTTTGGTCTTAGCTCTAGTCATATGTCCTCCTAAGCCATGTATAGGATCTTCAATGATGTTATGTCCCAATGGGTTTACATCATCCTCTCCTTCTTCGAAAGAATTCGACCTCGAATGAGCATTTTTGTCACCTATATCAAAGAAGGTCAAGCTAGACACATTGAAAGTAGCACTAATATTTCCATACTCACTAGGTAAGTCCAGCTTGTATGCATTGTTTTTGATCCTTTCCAAGACTTGAAAAGGTCTGTCTCCTCTAGGTTGAAGCTTTGATTTCCTTTGAGATGGAAATCTATCTTTTCTCATAAGGATCCATACCCAATATCCCAGTTCAAAGATGACTTCCTTTCTTCCCTTGTTGGCTGATCTTGCATATCTCTCGGTTCTCTTTTCAATTTGCTCTTTCACCTTCTCATGTAGCTTCTTCACAAACTCAGCCTTGGCTTTTCCATCTTTATTTTTCAGCAAGGATGTTCCTGGAAAAGGCAATAAATCAAGGGCAGTTAGTGGATTGAAACCATAAACAATTTCAAATGGTGAATGTTTTGTTGCACTATGAGTTTCCCTATTATAGGCAAACTCCACGTGTGGAAGGCAGTCTTCCCATGCCTTTAAGTTCTTCTTTAGGACAGCCCTCAACAAGGTAGAGAGTGTCCTATTTACCACTTCAGTTTGCCCATCTGTTTGGGCATGTGGAAGAGAAAAGATGCTTTGTGCCAAGCTTCCCCCAAAGGGTTCACCAAAAGTGACTTAGGAATTTGGCATCCCTATCCCTCACTATGCTCCTTGGTAAGCCATGTAATCTTACCACTTCTTTGAAGAATAACCCTGCAATGTGACAAGCATCATCAACTTTTTTGCAAGGTATAAAATGAGCCATTCTAGAAAACCTATCCACTACAAAAAAAATTGAATCTTTGCCACTCTTAGTTCGTGGTAAAGCAACCACGAAATCCATGGATAAGTCTATCCATGGTGAATCAAGGACGGGCAATGGAGTGTACAGTCCATGAGGCAAGGCCTTGGACTTAGCCTATTTGCAAGTAATGCATTTTTCACATAAAAGTTGAACATCACCCTTCATACGAAGCTAATAAAAGTGAACATGCAATATATCAAGGGTCTTCTGGGAACAAAAATAACCCATCAGCCCCCCTTCATGGGCTTCTTTCAGAAGTAAATCCCTTATAGAACTCTTAGGGATACAAAGTCTCTTATCTTTAAGAAGAAACCCTTCATGCCTATAATAACCCTCATGGGCTGAATTCATACACTTGGCATAGGGTGTATCAAAATCAGGGTCATGTTAATAAAGCCCTTCACACATTCGAGACCTAAGAGCTTGGTCTCTAAGGTAGGAATTAAAGTGTGCCTTCTTGATACGGCATCAGCAACCACATTAGCTTTTCCCTTCTTGTGTTTAACCACATAAGGGAATTGCTCTAAAAATTCCACCCACTTGGCATGTCTTTTGTTTAGCTTGTGTTGCCCCTTTAAATATTTAAGTGACTCGTGGTCACTATGAATAACAAACTCCTTGGGCAATAGACAATGTTGCCAAATTTGTAAAGCCCGCACTAGGGCATAAAGCTCTTTATCATATGTGGAGAAGTTAAGGGAAGCCCCCCTAACTTCTCACTAAAATAGGCAATAGGATGCCCATCTTACATTAGCACATCTCCAATTCCAACATTGGAAGCATCACACTCAATTTCAAAGGATTTTGCCAAGTTTGATAATCTCAATATTGGAGCGTGTGTGAGCTTCTCTTTTAGCCTTTTTAAGGCTACTTCTTGCTTATCACCCCAATGGAATCCCACATTCTTTTTTACCACTTCATTTAGAGGATCATGCAATTACTTTTGATTGCTCGTTTGCTTAGGGATTGCCTCGGCTTTGATTTGTAGAATTGTTTTGTGATTGTTTGATGATTGATGATGGAATTAGTTACTCAAGGTTTGAAGTTGTGAAGTGGATGTTTGTAGTTGATGATGAATGTATGTTGTGGATGATTGGGGATTGATATGGAGTGTAAGGTGTTCAAGGTTTTGATGATGGATTTTAGGTTGGTGTGTTTGTAAGTGCTTAAGAATATGGAAGGGGAATTGGAACGGAATGGCGCCACAAACAATAGAATCTTTGATAAGCCTTGTGAAGTTCGCCACAAGAGAATGATATTCTTGATAAGAATAAAGGTTTTTGACTCAATCAAGGAGCTAGGAGAAAACTCACTAACAATGGTTATCCAAAATAAAATTCAACCTACTTTATTCATTGCTTAAGCACAGTCATATATAGAACTTTACAATAGGCAAATCAGCCATGAAACAAAAAGATTGTGAAGATACAATCTAATCTTTATCTAACAAAAAGATAAGGTTGGTTGATCTTATGGCCTAGATTTTGTAAGCCTTGCCATCTTCCTAGATTGTAGCCGTATGCTTCCTATTTTCTAGCCATGTAGAATTTAGGTAGATGTAGTGCCCTTGCTTCATGCTACTAGTCTTCCTTCTATCTCCTTGCCTCCTTATGCTATCTCCTATACTTGGTCGTGCTCTCCAAAATGAAAGACATAAACCTTAATTAAAATCAAATGTAATTAATTGAAATCAATTTAAAGACATGATAAATAAAAGTCCTAAACTAGTGCGTACCACTTCCCACTTATTTATGGTCGTAATTACTAATGTAAGAACTAAAGAGATCAAGGTTGATCCTCCGTTAGGTCGTGGCCTTCCTTGAGCTCTTCATGCTTGGTCCCATTTGCACTTGTTTCCATGGTGGAGGATGATGAGCATGAATACGTGGATGAGGATGAATATGAGGATGAGGACGAAGATGAGGATGAGTAGGAGAATAAGGATGAGGATGAGGATTAGGATAGGATGAGGAGGAGGATAAGGATCAATACGAGGATGAGGATAAATACGAGGATGAGGATGAGTATGAAGATGAGGATGAGGATAAGGATGAGGATTGGATGAGTATGAGGAATAGAATTAGGATTAGGATGAAGATAAGTATGGATGAGGATGAGGTTAAGATGAGGACGCGGATGAGGTTGAGGGTAGGACGAGGATGAGGAGGAGGATGAAGATAAGGTGAGGATGAGGATTAGGGTTATGACGAGGATGAGGATGAGGGTGAGGATGAGGATTAGGGTTAAGATGAGGATGAGGATGAGGATGAGGAGGAGGATAGGATGAGGATGAAGAAGAGTATGGATAAGGATGAGGAAAGGACAAGGATGAGGATAGCATTAAGATGAGTATGGATGAGGATGAGGATGAGGATGAGGATTAGCATTAGGAGGAGGACGAGGATGAAAGTGGGGATGAGAATTAGGGTTAGGATGAAGATGAGGATGAGAATATGGATGAGGGTGAGAAAGGGATGAGGGTGAGGACAGGATGTGGACGAGGAGGAGGAGGAGGAGGATGAGGATGAGGGTAGGATGAGGATGAGGATAGGATGAGCATGAGGATGAAAATGATGATATGATGAAGAGGAGGAGGATTAGGCTGAGGATGCGGAAGAGGAGGAGGAGAAGGATGAGGATGAGGAGGAGGATGAGGATGAGAGTGAGGATGAGGATGTGGATGAGGCACGGATGAGTATGAGGACGAGAATGAGGATCAAATGAGAATGAGGAGGAGAATGAGGAGGAGGAGGATGAGGATGAAGATGAGGAGGAGGATGAGGATGTGCATGAGCATGAGGATAGGATAGGGCTAGGATGTGTATGAGGAGGAGGAAGAGGATCAGATAAGAATGAGGAGGATAATGAGGATAGGACGAGGATGAGGATTATGAGGAGGAGGAGGAGGATGAAGATGAAGACAAGGAGGAGGATGAGGATGAGGATTAGGACGAAGACGAGGACGAGGATGAGGATGAGGATGAGGATGAGGATGAGGATGAGGATGAGGATGAGGATGAGGATGAGGATGAGGAG
>NW_017721567.1:0-8997 GCF_001865875.1 Lupinus angustifolius | reverse complement strand
GAAGAGGAAGAGGATAGGATGAGGATGAGGTCGAGAATGGGGATGAGGATGAGGATAGGATAAGGATGAGGATGAGGATGAGGATGAGTATGAGTCTAAGTATGAGGGTGAGGATGAGGATGAGGATGAGAATGAGGATGCGGATGAGGATGACGATGAGACTGAGGATGAGGATGAGGATGATGATGAGGATGAGGATGAGGATGAGGATAGGATGAGGATGAGGATTAGGATAAGATGAGGATTAGTATGAGGATGAAGAGGATGCGGAAAGGATGAGCATGAGGGCGAGCATGAGAATGAGTATGAGTATGAGCATGAGAATTAGGATTAGGATTAGGATTAGGATGAGGATGAGGATGAGGATAGGATGAGGATGAGAATGAGGATGAGGATAGGATGTGGATGAGTATGAGGACGAGGATGAGGATGAGGATGTGGATGAGGATGAGGATGACGATAGGATGAGGATGGGGAGGAGATTGAGGAAGAGGATAGGCTAAAGAAGAGGACGAGGATGAGGATGAGGATGAGGATAAGATGAGGAGGAGGATGATCAAGAGGATGAGGATGAGGATGAGGACGAGGATGAGGATGAGGACGAGGATGAGGATGGGGATGTGGACGACGATGAGGAAGAGTATGAGATGGGGATGAGGATGACGATTAGTGTAGGATGAAGATGAGGAGGACGAATGAGGATGAGGATGATGATAGGATGAGGATGAGCATTTGGAAGAGGACGAGGATAAGGATAGGAGGAGGAGGAGAATGTGGAAGAGGATGAGGACGAGGATGAGGATGAGGTTGAGGATGAGGATAAGGATGAGGATATGATGAGGATGAGGATAGGACGAGGATGAGGATGAGGATGAGGATAAGGAAGAGGAAGAGGATAGGATGAGGATGAGGTCGAGAATGGGGATGAGGATGAGGATAGGATAAGGATGAGGATGAGGATGAGTATGAGGCTAAGTATGAGGATGAGGATGAGGATGAGGATGAGGATGAGGATGTGACTGAGGATGCGGATGAGGATGAGGATGAGGATGATGATAAGGATGAGGATGAGGATGATGATGAGGATGAGGATAAGGATGAGGATAGGATGAGGATGAGGATTAGTATAAGATGAGGATTAGTATGAGGATGAAGAGGATGCGGAAAGGATGAGGATGAGGGTGAGCATGAGGACGAGTATGAGCATGAGAATTAGAATTAGGATGAGGATGAGGATGAGGATGAGGATAGGATGAGGATGAGAATGAGGATGAGGATAGGATGTGGATGAGTATGAGGACTAGGATGAGGATACAATAAGCAAGACGATGAGAAAAGAGGATAGGATGAGGATGAGGATGAGTTTGAGGACGAGGATGAGGAGGCGGACAAGGATACTGGTGAGGGTGAGGGTCTGGGTGAGGATGCGGATGAAGATGAGGAGTAGGATGAGGATGAGGCAAGGATGAGTATGAGGACGAGGATGAGGATCGAATGAGGATGAGGATGACGTCGAGGATGCGTATGAGGATGCGGATGAGGATGAGGATGAGGATGAGGATGAGGATGAGAATTAGGTTTAGGATGAGGATGAGGACGAGGAGGAGGATGAGGAAGACGATAGGCTGAAGATGTGGATGAGGACGAGGACGAGGATGAGGACGAGGATAGGATGAAGATGAGGAAAGGATGAAGCTGAGCATGAGGATTAGGATGAGGATTAGGATAGGATGAGGATAAGGATTAGGATTAGGATGAGGATAAGGATAAGATGAGGATGAGGATTAGGATAACATGGGGATGAGGATGAGGATGAGGATGAGGATGAGGATGAGGATGAGGATTAGGATGAGGATGAGGAGGAGGAGGAGGAGGAGGATGAGTATGAGGATGAGGAGGAGGATGAGTATGAGGATGAGGATAGGATGAAGAAAAGGCCAGGATGTGGTGGAGGATGAGGAAGAGGATGAGGAGGAGGAGGATGAGGATGAGGATAGGATGAGGAGTGGATGGGGATGAGGATGAGGGGGAGGATGAGAATGAGGACGAGGAGGGGTAGGATGAGGAGTGGGTGAGGATTAGGATCGGACAAGGATTAGGATAGGATGAGGATATGGATGAGGATATGATGAGTATAGGATGAGGATGAGGATGAGGATTAGGATAAGATAGGATTAGCATAAAATGAAGATAAGGATGAGGATATTATGAGGAAGATGATGTGGATAGGATGATGATGAGGATGAAAATGAACATCAGGATTGGATGAGGATGTGGATGAGGATATGATGACGATGATGATGAGGATAGGATGAGGATGAGGATGAATACGTGGATGAGGATGAGTATGAGGATGAGGTTGAGGATAAGGATGAGTATTAGATGAGTATAAGGATTAACTTTAGGATTAGGATGAAGATGAGCATCGATGAGGTTGAGGATGAGGATAAGGATAAGGATAGGATGAGGATGAGTATGAGGATAGGATGAGGACGAGGATAGGATGAGTATGAAAATGAAAATGAAGATGAGGGTAGGATGAGGATGAGGATAAGGATGAGGATAGGATGAGGATGAGGATGATGATAGGACGAGGATAAGGATGAGGATGAGGATGAGGATAGGATGAGCATGAGGATGAGGATGAAAATGAAGATGAGGATAGGATGAGGACAAGGATGAGGGCAAGGAGGAGGATGAGGAGAAGCATGAGCACGAGGATGAGGTTGAGTAGCAGGATGAGGATGACAACGACGATGAGGTTGAGAATGAGGATGAGTATGAGGATGAGAATTAGGATTAGGATGAGGATGAGGATGAGCATAGGATAAGGATGAGAATGAGGATGAGGATAGGATGTGGATGAGTATGAGGACAAGGATGAGGATACGATGAGCAAGACGATGAGAAAATAGGATAGGATGCGGATGAGGATGAGTTTGAGGACGAGGATGAGGAGGACGACGAGGATACTGGTGAGGGTGAGGGTGTGGGTGAGGGTGTGGGCGAGGATGAGGATGAGGATGAGGAGGAGGGTGAGGATGAGGCTAGGATGAGTATGAGGATGAGCATTAGGATCGAATGAGGACGACGAGGAGGATGAGGATGACGACGAGGATGTGTATGAGGATGCGGATGAGGATAAGGATGAGGATGAGGATGAGGATGAGGATGAGGATGAGGATGAGGATGAGGATGAGGATGAGGATGATGATTAGGATAGGATGAGGATTAGGATTTGGATTAAGATGAGGATAGGATGAGGATGAGGATTAGGATAGGATGGGTATGATGATGAAAATGAAGATGAGGATAGGAAGAGGATGAGGATAAGGATAGGATGAGAAGGAGAATGAGGAGGAGGATGAGCATGAGGATGAGGACGAGTACAGGGATGAGGATGAGGACCTGGATGGGGATGAGTATGAGGATGAGGATGAGGATGAGGATGAGGATAGGATGAGGAGAAGGACAGGATGTGGTTTAGGAAGAGGAAGAGGAAGAGTATAAGATCAGAATGTGGATGAGGATGAGGATATGACGAGGAGGATGAGGATGAGGAAAGGATGAGGAGTGGATGGGGATGAGGATGAGGATGGGATGAGGAGTGGATGGGGATGAGGATGAGGGGGGGGATGAGAATGAGGGTGAGGAGGGGGGGATGAGAATGAGGGTGAGGAGGGGGAGGATGAGGAGGGGGATGAGGATTAGGATAGGATGAGGATATGTATGAGGATGTGATGAGTATAGGCTGAGGATGAGGATGACGATATTATGAGGATGATGATGAGGATAGGATGATAATGAGGATGAAAATGAAGATGAGGATTCGATGAGGATGAGGATGAGGATATGATGACGATGATGATGGGGATAGGATGAGGATGGGAATGAGGATGAATACGAGGATGAGAATGAGTATGAGGATGAGGTTGAGGATAAGGATGAGGATTGGATGAGTATAAGGATTAGCTTTAGGATTAGGATGAAGATGAGTATCGATGAGGTTGAGGATGAGGATGAGGATAAGGATGAGGATAGGATGAGGATGAGGATGAGGATAGGATGAGTATTAGGATGAAAATGAAGATGAGGATAGGATGAGGACGAGGATAAGGATGAGGGCGAGGAGGAGGATGAGGAGGAGCATGAGCATGAGGATGAAGACGAGGACGAGGACGAGGATGAGGACGAGGATGAGGATGAGTAGGAGGATTAGGATGACGAAGAGGATGAGGTTGGGTATGAGGATGAGGATGAGGATAAGGATGAGTGTTGGATGAGTATGAGGAATAGAATTAGGATTAGGATGAAGATGGTTATTTATTTGGATGACGATAGGACGAGAATGAGGATGAGGATGAGGGTCGCATGAGGATGAGGATCAGGATAAGATAAGGATGAGGATTTGGGTTAGGGTTAGGAATCGGATGAGGGTGAGGATGAGGATGACGATGTGGATTAGGGTTAAGATGAGGATGAGGATAGGATGAGGACGAGGAAAGGATGACGATGAGGATATGATGAGGAGGAGGAGGAGGAGGAGGATGAGGACGACGAGGAGGATGAGGATGAGAATGAGGGTGAGAATGAGGATCAAGAAGAGGATCAGGATGAGTATAAGGTAAGAATGTGGATGAGGTGAGGATAGGACGAGGAGGAGGAGGATGAGGATGAGGATAGGATGAGGAGTGGATGGGGATGAAGTTGAGGGGGGGCGGTGAGAATGAGGGTGAGGAGGGGGCATGAGAATGAGGGTGAGGTGGGGGAGCATAAGGAGGGGGATGATGATTAGGATAGGATGAGGATATGGTTCAGGATATGATGAGTATAGGATGAGGATGAGGATTAGGATAAGGTAGGATTAGCATAGGATGAGGATACGGATGAGGATATTATGAGGATGATGATGAGGATAGGATGATGATGAGGATGAAAATGAAGATGAGGATTGGATGAGGATGAGGATGAGGATTAGGGTTAGGATGTGGATGAGGATGAGGGTGAGGACGACAATGAGGATTAGGGTTAGGATGAGGATGACGATTGGATGAGGATGAGGAAAGGATGAGGATGAGGATAGGATGAGGATGGCGAGGAGGAGGATGAATAGGATAACGAGGAGGATGAGGACGAGGAGGAGGATGAGTATGAGGATGAGGATGACGATGACGATAGGATGAGGAAAAGGACAGGATGTGGAGGAGGATGAGGAAGAGTATAAGATAAGAATGTGGATGAGGATGAGGATAGGACGAGGAGGAGGAGGATTAGGATGAGTATGAGGATAGGATGAGGAGTGGATGGGGATGAGGATGTGGATAGGATGAGGAGTGGACGGGGATGAGGATGAGGGGGGGAAGAGAATGAGGGTGAGGAGGGAGAGGATGAGGAGGGGTTGAGGATTAGGATAGGATGAGGATTAGCATAGGATGAGGATATGGATGAGAATATGATGAATATAGGATGATGTTGAGGATGAGGATTAGGATAAGTTAGGATTAGCATAGGATGAGGATAAGGATGAGGATATTATGAGGATGATGATGAGGATAGGATGATGATGAGGATGAAAATGAGATGAGGATTGGATGAGGATGAGGATGAGGATATGATGATGAGGATGAGGATAGGATGAGGATGAATACGAGGAAAAGAATGAGTATGAGGAGAAGGAAGAGGATTGGATTAGTATAAGGATTAACTTTAGGATTAGGATGAAGATGAGTATCGATGAGGATGAGGATGAGGATAAGGATGAGGATAGGATGAGGATGAGGATGGGGATAGGATGAGGATGAGGATAGGATGAGTATGATGATGAAAATGAAGATGAGGATAGGATGAGGACAAGGATGAGGATGAGGGCGAGGAGGAGGATGAGGAGGAGCATAAGCATGAGAATGAGGATGAGGACGAGGATGAGGATGAGTAGGAGGATGAGGATGACGACGAGGATGAGGTTGAGTGTGAGGATGAGTGTTGGATGAGTATGAGGAATAGAATTAGGATTAGGATGAAGATGGGTATGTATTTCGATGACGATAGGACGAGAATGAGGATGAGGATGAGGGTCGCATAAGGAAGAGGATCAGGATAAGATGAGGATGAGGATTTGGGTTAGGGTTAAGAATCGGATGAGGATGAAGGATGAAGATGAGGATGAGGATAGGATGAAGATGAGGATGAGGACATGGATAGGATGAGGATGAGGATGATGATGAGGATAGGATGAGGATGAGGAGGAGGAGGAGGATGAGGATGACGAGGAGGATGAGGATGAGTATGAGGGTGAGGATGAGGATGAGGATAGGATGAGGAAAAGGACTGGATGAGGAGGAGGATGAGGAAGAGGATCAGGTAGAGTATAAGATAAGAATGTGGATGAGGGCGAGGATATGACGAGGAGGATGAGGATGGGGATAGGACGAGGAGGAAGAGGATGAGGATATGATGAGGAGTGGATGGTTATGAAGATGAGGGTGAGGATGAGAATGAGGATGAGGAGGGGGGATGAGAATGAAGATGAGGGTTAGTATAGGAGGAGGGTGAGGGTAGGATGTGGATGAGGATGAGGATCATGATGAGGATAAGGATGACGATGAGGATGAGTATGAGGATGAGGATGAGGACGAGGATGATGATGAGGATGAGTATGAGGATGAGGATGAGGATGAGGATGAGGATGAGGATGAGGATGAGGATGAGGATGAGGATGAGATGAGGATGAGGAGGAGGATGAGGAGGAGGATGAGGATAAGGATAAGGATGAGCAGGACGATGAGTATGATGAAGAGGATGAGTATGAGAATGAGAATTAGGATTAGGATGAAGATGAAGAAGAGGATAGGTTGTAGATGAGGATTAGAATTAGGATGACGACGAGGGTGGGGATGACGATAGGATGAGGATGACGATGATGACGAGGATAAGGATTAGGGTTAGGATAAAGATGAGTGTGAGGATAGGATGAGGATAAGGTTAACGATGAGGATGAGGACAAGGTTGAGGATGAGGATGAAAATGAGGACGAGGATGAGATGAGGATGAAGATGAGGATGAAGATGAGGATGATGACGAGGATAATGATGTGGATGAGGATAGGATGACGATGAGCGTGAGGATCGAATGAGGATGAGATGGAGGATGAGGATGACGACGAGGATGCGTATGAGGATGCGGATGAGGATGAGGATGAGGATGATGATGGGGATGAGGATGAGGATTGGATGAGGATGAGGATGAGCATTAGGATTATGATAAGGATGAGGAGGAGGATGAGGAAGAGGATAGGCTGAAGATGAGGACGAGGGATAGGATGAGGACGAGGATAGGATGAGGATGAGGATAGGATGAGGCTGAGCATGAGGATGAGGATGAGGATTAGGATAGGATGAGGATAAGGATTAAGATTAGGATGAGGATAGGATGAGGATTAGGATAGGATGGCTATGAGGACGAAAATGAAGATGAGGATAGGAAGAGGATGAGGATAGGATGAGAAGTAGGATGAGGAGCAGGATGAGCATGAGGATGAGGATGAGGACGAGTACGAGGATGAGGATGAGGACGAGGATAGGATGAGGATGAGGATAAGATGAGGCGGAGCATGAGGATGAGGATGAGGATGAGGACGAGGATGAGGATGAGGACGAGGATGAGGATGAGGACGAGGATGAGGATGAGGACGAGGATGAGGATGAGGATTAGGATAGGATGGGTATGAAGATGAAAATGATGATGAGGATAGGAAGAGGATGAGGATAGGATGAGGATGAGGATTAGGATAGGATGGGTATGAGGATGAAAATGATGATGAGGATAGGAAGAGGATGATGATAGGAGGATGAGAAAGAGGATGAGGATGAGGATGAGGATGAGGATGAGGATGAGGACGAGTACGAGGATGAGGATGAGGATGAGGATGAGGACGAGTACGAGGATGAGGATGAGGATGAGGATGAGGACGAGGATGATGATGAGAATCAGTATGAGGACAAGGATGAGGATGAGGAGGAGGATGAGGATGAGGACGAGGATGAGGATTCGAGTAGGATGAGGAGGAGAATAAGAATGAGGATCATCTTAAGAGGAGGACGAGGACGAGGACGAGGATGAGGATGAGGATGAAGATGTGGGTGAGGATGAAGATGAGGAGGAGGATGAGGATCAGGATAAGGATGAGGATGAGGATGACTATGAGGATAGGATGAGGATGAGGACGTGGATGAGGATGAGGATGAGGATGAGGATGAGGATGAGGATGAGGATGAGGATGAGGATAGGATGAGGATGAGGATGAGGAGGAGGAGGAGAATGAGGTCGAGGACAAGGATGAGGATGAGGATGAGGATGAGGATGAGGATATGTTTAGGATGAGTAGGAGGAAGAGGATGAGGATTTGATGAGGATAAGGATGAGGATATGATGAGTATGAGGATGAGAATTAGCGTAGGATCAGGCTGAGGATGAGGATAGGGTGAGGATGAGGAGGAGGATGAGAATGAGGAGGAGGATGAGAATGAGGACAAGGATGAGGATGTGGATGAAAATGAGGATAGGATGAGGATGAGTGTGAGGATGAGAATGAAGATTAGGAAGAGGATGAGTATGAGGATAGGATGAGGAGGAGGATAAGTGATGAGCAATATATTACACACTATTCATAACCTTAATTTAGCATGATTGATGATTCTTGGTGCCTAATTGAATTTGTTTCACATGGATTAGTGTTTCAGACTGTATTGGACTAATATTCCTAAAATGAGTTAATTTGGGATTATTTGGCCTGATTAAATCTATTATCATTTTCAGATCACATTTGGCACCAATGGCATTTTGGGCATTATGGAAGTCGAGGATATGTGTTGGAGTGAAGATTGTTTTTTTAATTTAGGAGTTGTTTTTATTGTAATTTAGCTTTGGGCCCATTGTTTAGGCCCAATTCGGTTTATGTGTGTTGGAGGGGTTAAATTCGGATTCCCCACTCCAAACACA
>NW_017721566.1:0-4416 GCF_001865875.1 Lupinus angustifolius | reverse complement strand
CCGTTTTATTACATTGTTTAACTACTGTTTCTGAATTTGATTTATGTTCATACTATCCAACAACAAAACCCCCCATTGTGTATGTGTGAGTATAAGGTGTTTGAAGCTTTGCCTGAAAGATAATCCTTGGGAAACGACCTAGGAGTCACTTCCTAGTACTGCAGTTTTAATTTTTATATTATTTGTATCGGGTACGACCTCGATCACTTAGTTCGTGTGAATTTGTTAATTGTTTCATGCTTATACCTATTTCGCCTAGTTAGAGGTTTAGGTTCTGGAACTTTGAATTGATTATCGCTTAGTTAATTGATTCTCAACAAATTAGGAAGTTAATGGTTGGAATATGAAAATAATCTTTTGAAACCGAGGATTGAGTTGTGAACAAACGAACCAAAGGGATTTAGCCGTTTATTACATTGTTTAACTACTGTTTCTAAATTTGATTTATGTTCATACTATCCAACAACAAAACTCCCCTTGTGTGTGTGAGTATAAGGTGTTTGAAGCTTTGCATGAAAGATAATCCTTCAGAAACGACCTAGGAGTCACTTCTTAGTACTGCAGTTTTCATTGTTATATTATTCAATCCTTCGGATGAGGATGAGGATGAGGATGAGGATGTAGAAGAGGATGAGGATATGTTTAGCATAAGGATGAGGATGAGAAGTAGGATAGGATGAGTATGAGGATGAGAATGAGGATAAGATAAGGATGAGGATAGGATGAGGATTAGGACGAGGATGTGGATGAGGATGAAGATTAGGATAGGATGAGGATGAGAGTCACGATAGGAAAAGGATGAGGAGGAGGAGGAGAATGAGATAGAGGACAAGGATGAGGATGAGGATGAGGATAGGATGAGTATGCGGATGAGAATTAGCGTGAGGATGAGGACAAGGACGAGGTTGTGGATGAAAATGAGGATAGGATGAGGATGAGTGTAAGGATGAGAATGATGGTTAGGAAGAGGATGAGTATGAGGATAGGATGAGGATGAGGACGAGGATAAGGAGGAGGAGGATGAGGACGAGGATGAGGATGAATATGAGGATAAGGATGAGGATAAGATGAGGAGGAGTATAAGGACAAGGACGAGGATGAGAATGAGGAGGCGTATAAGGATGAGGATGAGGATGGGAATGGGGATGAGGATGAGGATGAGGATGAGGATAGGATGAGGATGATGATGAGGAGGAGCAGGAGGAGGATGAGGAAGAGGACGAGGATGAGGATGAGGATGAGGATGTGGATGAGGATGAGGATGAGGATGACGATGAGGATGCGGATGAGGATGACGATGACGATGAGGATGAGGATGAGGATGAGGATGAGGATGAGGATGAGGATGAGGATGAGGATTAGGATGAGGAAGAGGATGAGGATATGTTTAGGATGAGGATGAGAATTAGGATAGGATGAGGATGAGGATGAGGATAGGATGAGGATAAGGAGGAGGATGAGGATGAGGACAAGGACGAGGATGCGGATGAGGACGCGGATAGGATGAGGATGAGGATGAGGATGAGGATGAGGATAGGATGAGGATGAGGATGAGGACGAGGATGAGGATGAGAAGGAAGATAAGATGAGGATGAGGATGAGGATAGGTTGAGGAGGAGGATGAGGATTTGGACGAGGATGAGTAGGAGAATGAGGATGAGGACGAGGATAGCATGAGGAGGAGGAGGAGGAGGATTTGGACGAGGATGAGGATGAGGATAGGATGAGGAGGAGGATCAGAATGAGGATGAGGATGGGATGAGATCGATGATGAGGATAGGATGAAGATGAGGGTGAAGATAGGATGAGGAAGAGCATGAGGATGAGGATGAGTATGAGAATGAGGAGGAGGACAAGATGAGGATGAGGATGAGGACGAGGACGAGGATGAGGATAGGAGGAGTATGAGGATGAGTATGAGGACAGGATGAGAATGAGGATGACGATGACGATGTGGATAGGAGGAGGATGAGGATGACGATGTGGATAGGAGGAGGATGAGGATAGGAGGAGGATGAGGACAAGGACAAGGAGGAGAATCAGGACGAGGACAAGGAGGAGGATCAGAACGAGGAGAAGGAGGAAGATCAGGATGAGGAAGAAGATGAGGATGAGGATGATGATGAAGATGAGGATAGGATGAGTATGAGGATGAGAATTAGTATAGGATGAGAATGAGGATGAAGATAGGATGAGGATCAGGATGAGGATGGGGATGAGATGAGGAAGATGATGAGGATGAGGATGAGGGTGAGGATAGGATGAGGATGAGGATAGGATGAGGATGAGGATGAGGAGGAGGATGAGGAGGAGGAGGAGAATGAGGTCGTGGACAAGGATGAGGATGAGGATATGTTTAGGATGAGTAGGAGGATGAGGATGAGGATAGGATGAGAATTAGCGTAGGATGAGGCTGAGGATGAGGATAGGTTGAGGATGAGGAAGAGGATGAGAATGAGGATGAGAATTAGTATAGGATGAGAATGAGGATGAAGATAGGATGAGGATCAGGATGCGGATGGGGATGAGATGAGGAAGATGATGAGGATCAGGATGCGGATGGGGATGAGATGAGGAAGATGATGAGGATCAGGATGCGGAGGATGAGGATAGGATGAGGATGAGGAGGAGGAGGAGGATGAGGAGGAGGAGGAGAATGAGGTCGTGGACAAGGATGAGGATGAGGATATGTTTAGGATGAGTAGGAGGATGAGGATGAGGATAGGATGAGAATTAGCGTAGGATGAGGCTGAGGATGAGGATAGGTTGAGGATGAGGAAGAGGATGAGAATGAGGACAAGGATGACGATGTGGATGAAAATGAGGATAGGATGAGGATGAGTGTGAGGATGAGAATGAGGGTTAGGATAAGTATGAGTATGTGGATAGGATGAGTATGAGGAGGAGAATAAGGAGGAGTAGGATTAGGACGTGGATGAGGATGAATATGATGGTAAGGATGAGGATGAGGATAGGATGAGGAGGAATATAAGGACGAGGATGAGGATGAGGTTGAGAAGGAGTATAAGGATGAGGATGAGGATGAGAATGAGGATGATGATAGGATGAGAAGGAGGATGGGGATGAGGATTGCGATGGGGATGAGGATAGGATGAGGATATGGATGAGGACGAAGATGAGGATGCGGAAGAGGATGAGGATATGTTTAGGATGAGGATGAGGATGAGAAGTAGGATAGGATGAGTATGAGGATGAGAATGAGGATAAGATGAGGATGAGGATGTGGATAGGATGAGGAGGAGGATGAGGATTAGAACGAGGATGTGGATGAGGATGAAGATTAGGATAGGATGAGGATGAGGATGAGAGTCAGGATAGGAAGAAGATAGGATGAGGATGAGGATGAGGATGAGTATGAGGATAGGGTGAGGATGAGGATGAGGAGGAGGAGGAGATAGAGGACAAGGATGAGGATGAGGATATGTTTAGGATGAGGAGGAGGATGATGATGATGATGATAGGATGAGTATGAGGATAAGAATTAGCGTGAGGATGAGGAGGAAGATGAGGATGAGGACAAGGACGAGCTTGTGGATGAAAATGAGGAGAGGATGAGGATGAGTGTAAGGATGAGAATGAGGGTTTTGAAGAGGATGAGTATAAGGATAGGATGAGGATGAGAGGAGGATAAGGAGGAGGTGGATGAGGACGGAGGAAGATGAGGATGAGGACAAGGACGAGCTTGTGGATGAAAATGAGGAGAGGATGAGGATGAGTGTAAGGATGAGAATGAGGGTTTTGAAGAGGATGAGTATAAGGATAGGATGAGGATGAGAGGAGGATAAGGAGGAGGTGGATGAGGACGAGGATGAGGATGAATATGAGGATAAGGATGAGGATGAGAATAGGATGAGGAGGAGTCTAAGGACGAGGATGAGGATGAGGAGGCGTATAAGGATGAGGATGAGGATGAGGACGAGGATGAGGATGGGGATGAGGATGAGGATGAGGATAGGATGAGGATGAGGATGATGATGAGGAGGAGGTGGAGGAGGATGAGGAAGAGAACGAGGACGAGGATGAGGATGAGGATGAGGATGAGGATGAGGATGAGGATGAGGATGAGGATTAGGATAGGATGAGGATGATGATGAGGATAGGATGAGGATAAGGAGGAGGATGACGATGAGAACAAGGACGAGGATGCGGATGAGGATGAGGATAGGATGAGTGTGAGGATGAGAATGTGGGTTAGGAAGAGGATGAGTATGAGGATATGATGAAGATGAGGTGGAGGAGGAGGATGAGGATGAATATGAGGATGAGGATGAATATGAGGATAAGGATGAGGATGAGAATAGGATGAGGAGGAGTCTAAGGACGAGGATGAGGATGAGGAGGCGTATAAGGATGAGGATGAGGATGAGGACGAGGATGAGGATGGGGATGAGGATG
>NW_017721565.1:0-1606 GCF_001865875.1 Lupinus angustifolius | reverse complement strand
ATGAGGATGAGGATAGGATGAGGATGAGGATGAGGATGAGGATGAGGATGAGGATGAGGATGAGGATGAGGATGAGGAAGAGGATGAGGATGAGGATGGGCATGAGGAAGAGAATAGGATGAGGAGGAGGATGAGGATGAGGACGAGGATAAGGATGAGGATAGGATGAGGATGAGGATAGGATAAGGATGACGATGAGGATAGGATGAGTATGACGATGAGGATAGGATGAGTATGAGGATAGGTTGAGGATTAGGATGAGGATAGGAGGAGGATGAGGACGAGGATGAGGATGAGGACGAGGATGAGGATGAGGATGACGATGAGGATAAGGATGCATATAGGATGAGGATGAGGAGGAGGACAAGGATGAGGATGAGGAAGAGGATGAGGATGAGGAGGAGGATGAGGATAAGGGTGAGGATGAGGATGAGGATGACGACGAGGATGAGGGTGAGAATGAGGATGAGAAGGAGGATAAGGATGAGGAGAGGATAGGATGAGGATGAGGAGGATAGGATGAGGATGAGGATGAGGAGGAGGATGAGGGTGAGGATGAGGATAGGATGAGGATGAGGAGGAGGATGAGGATAAGGATGATGATGAGGATAGGATGAGGATGTGGGTGAGGATAAGATGAGGACGAGGATGAGAATGACGATGAGTATGAGGATAAGATGAGGATGGCGATGACGAGGAGCAGGATGAGGATGAGGAGGAGGATGAGGATAAGGAGGAGGATGAGGAGGGAGGTGAGGATGAGGACAAGGATGAGTATGAGGATGAGGATGCGGTTGAGGATGAGGAGAGAATGAGGATGAGCATGACGATAGAAGGAGGATGAGGACGAGGATGACGATAGGATCACGATGAGGATAGGATGTGGATGAGGAGGAGGATGAGGATGAAGACGAGGATGAGGATCAGGATAAGGATAAGATCAGGAGGAGGATAGGATGAGGATGAGGATGAGGATAGGATAAGGATGAGGATGCGGATAGTATGAGGAGGAGGATGAGGAGGAGGACGAGGATGAGGACGAGGATGAGAATGAGGATGAGGAGGAGGAGGAGGATGAGGATGAGGACGAGGAGAAGGATGACGATGAGTATGAGGATAGGATGAGGATGGAAATGACGATGAGGAAGAGGATGAGGATAGGATGAGGATGAGGATGAGGATGAGTATGAGGATAGGAGGAGAATGAGGATGAGGAGGATGAGGATGAGGATGAGGATGAGGATGAGGATGAGGATGAGGATGAGGATGAGGAGGAGGAGGAGGATGAGGATGAGGATGAGGATGAGGATGAGGATGAGCATGAGGATGAGGATGAGGATGAGGAAGCGGATGAGGAGGAGGAGGAGGATAAGGATGAGGATCCGAATATGTTGAGGATTAGGAGGAGGAAGAGGATGAGGATGAGAATTAGGATAGGATAGGAGGATGATGATGATGATGATGATAGGATGAGGAGGAGGATGAGGATGAGGAGGAGGAGGAGGAGGAGGAGGATGAAGATGAGGATAGAATGAGGATGAGGACGAGGATGAGGACAAGGATAGAATGAGGATGAGGACGAGGATGAGGATGAGGATGAGGATAG
>NW_017721563.1:0-2387 GCF_001865875.1 Lupinus angustifolius | reverse complement strand
ATGAGGAAGAGGATGAGGATGAGGAAGAGGATGAGGATGAGGATGAGGATGAGGATGAGGATGAGGATAGGATGAGTATGACGACCAGAATTAGGTTTAGGATGAGGATCAGTATGAGGATATGAGGATGATGAGCATGAGGATGAGGATGAGGTTGAGTAGGAGGATGAGCATGAGGATGAGTAGGCGAATGAGGATGAGGATGAGGAGAAGATGAGTATGAGGATAGGATTAGGATGAGGATGAGGAAACGATTAGGATGAGGATGGGAATGAGGATGAGGATGAGGTTGGGGATGAGGATGAGGATGAGGATGAGGATAAGGATGAGGAGGAGGGTGAGAATCAGTATGAGGAGGAGGATGGGGATGATCATGAGGATAGGATGAGGATGAGGATGAGGAAAAGGATGATGATAGGACAGGATAAGGATGAAGAGGAGGATGAGGATAAGGATGCGGATGGGGATGAGGATAAGATGAGGATAAGGATGAGGATGAGGATGAGGACAAGGATGAGGATGAGGAAGAGGATGAGGATGAGGATGAGAATGAGTATAAGATGAGGATAGGATGAGGATGAGGATGAGGAGGAGGATTTGGAGAAGCATAAGGATGAGGATGAGGAGGAGGATGAGGATGTAGACGAGGATGATTAGGGTTAAGATTAGGGTTAGGATTAGGATTAGGATTAGGATGAGCATGAGGATTAGGATGAGAATGAGGATGAGGATGAGGATGAGAATGAGGATGAGGATGACGATGAGGAAGAGGATAGGCATGAGGATGAGGATGATGATGATGATGATGATGAGGATGAGAATTAGGATTAGGATGAGCATGAGGATGAGGATGAGGATGAGGATGAGGCAAAGGAATGAATGAGGTGGCACTGGGGGATGAGGAAGAGGACGAGGAGGAGGAGGAAGAGGAGGATGAGGAGGAGGATGAGGGTGAGGACGAAGATGAGGATGAGTAGAAGGATGTGGAAGAGGATGAAGAGGAGGAGGAGGATGAGGATGAGTATAAGTATTAGGAGGAGGATGAGGATCAGGAAGAAGTTGAGTGTGAGGATGAGGAGGAGTATGAGGATGAGGATAGGACGAGGATGGGGAGGAGGACGAGGACGAAGATATGGGTAGGATGAGGATGAGGACGAGGATGAGGATATGATGAGGATGAGGATGAGGAGGAGGAGTAGGATGAGGAAGAGGAGGAGGAGGATGAGGATGAGGATAAGGATGTGGATGAGGAGGAGGATGAGGAGGAGGTTGAGGACGAGGATGAGGATGAGGATGAGGTTAAGGATAGGATGAGGATGAGGAGGAGGATGAGGATGAGGATGAGGATGAGGAGGAGGATGAGTAGGAGGCTGAGGAGGAGGATGAGGAAGAGGACGAGGAGGATTAGGACGATGATGAGGATGAGGAACATTATAAGGATGAGTATCTGGTTGAGGATAGGATGAGGGTGAGGATGCGGAAGAGGAGGAGGACGAGGATGAGTATGAGGACGAGGATGAGGATGAGGATGAGGACGAGGATAAGGACGATGATGAGGAGGATGATGAGGAAGAGGATAGGATGAGTATGATGATAGCGATAGAATGAGGAAGCGGAGGAGGAGGAGGAGGATGAGGATGAGGATGAGGTGGAGGAGGAGGATGGGGATGAGAATGAGGAGGAGGAGGAGTGTGAGGATGAGGAGGAGGATAAGGAGGAGGATGTGGATGAGGACAAGGATGAGGATGAGGAGGAGGAGGAGGATGGGGTTGAGAATGAGGTGGAGGATGAGAATGAGGAGGAGGAGGAGTGTGAGTGTCGCACCCCGATTTTCGGCTGCACGACTTTGTTTAGAGTCGCCACTACATTTTATAGTTAAAAATGTAGAAAAATATTTTAAGCCCAATTACCTTGGGCTTTTGGATTTTTGATATCAAGGTTCGGGAGTTGGTTACATGGTAGAGAAGGTATTAGCACCCTACCCGCTCGCCTTAAGCGGTACTCTTCATTAAAATATATGACTTTATTTTTATTATTAATATTATTTTATTTGATTAATTAACTAATTATTATGAACGAAAAATAATTATTTTTATTATTGAGCTTGACAATATTCACTTTGGTCCTACGTACCCCTATTAAGGAGATCAAGGCTTACGTAGTTCTTTAAGTAGAAAATGGTTTGTGGGTTGAGTGTATTTTAATTAAAGGAAATGTACTTATAGTAAAAAAAGTATATTTTTTTAAGTGTTGTTTATTATTGAAAAATAGTTTTTATTTGGTTATTTTAGAAAATGGAACAAATTAGTTTTTGAGATTTAATCGATTGAAAAGAAGCGGCGTAGCGCGACCTTTCGAAGATGATATGAGAAGAAAGAGACCTCCAA
>NW_017721562.1:0-1188 GCF_001865875.1 Lupinus angustifolius | reverse complement strand
TGTGATTGCATGAATGAATGAATGTGTGATTAATATACTTTTTTTTATGAATGTATGAAGGTAAAAGTAGATGAGTATTTAAATGATGTATTTTTCTTTTTTATTTATTTTGAATGCATGAATGAGTAATGATTCGATGAGGGAATAAAAGTTTGAGTTATTTGTATATTGTTTTTATATGTATGAATTATTTTTTTTTGATGCATGAGGGAATGAATGAATATATGAATGAATAAGAGAATGTACGAATGATTTATTTTTTATCTTTTTAAAATACATATATGTAAGCATGTATGAATGAATTATTGTCAATGATAGTTTTTTTAGTTAGCATATGCATGGATGAAATGAAATTTTTGAATGTATGTTTTTTTTATATATGTATTTTGATCAATGAATAAATGATACCTGCTTGCAAAGAAGGAGTGCCTTTTATTTAACACTAGAAGGGATTTGATCTTGTGCAGTTGTTGGAATGGAGCCTGACACGTGTCAGATGCAGATTGGAGGAGATTGAGGGGTTTACCATGCTTGGCCACATGGCGCGTGTGGGTTGGTTGTCATGGGGGTTGCATAGAAGCTTGTGGTAAGCCTGTCCCCAGTGGATCCCGTGTTCTACACGGGAGATGATCCGGTGTGGCGCGGCACAGTAGGACCGCGGTGTGTTTTCGCTTTATGATTGGACATATATATATATATATATGCATGTATGAATGTACGTGTAAGTCAATCAATAAAAAATTTCTTTTTGAATGAATTAATCAACCAATTGTACGCAGATCCAACGGTTAGAAATGCTAGGCACGGCGAGCTCACGATGTTGTGATGGTAATGGCTGTACTGGATCACGCAGTATGAAAAAGTCGCTCTCCTTCTCACAGTGGCTGAGTTTTTTTGTAGATGATTTTACATGATTTTTATTTTATACGACAAAATTTCAAACAATATGTTACAATACAAACATTACACATATCACAAAATTCATAACAAGTACAATATCCTAGGATAAGATTCTAACATACAATGGACGTCATTGGCAAGTTTTAGACTCCCTATAAAGGTGCCCACATTGCATCTCTCTCCAAAGAGAAACCCAAATATTATAATGTTAGAAACAAGAGACCAGCTCGAGCGGCTAACTCATAATAAGAGGTGACAATATGAGTGGTCCACATCACCAACACTTAG
>NW_017721561.1:0-1052 GCF_001865875.1 Lupinus angustifolius | reverse complement strand
CTATTTTAAAATTCGAATTTAATTACAAAAATAACATAAAAAATATTCTTAATTATTCTTTACTTATTTTATAATAAAATTAAAAAAAATGAATAAAATAATAATACAATATTATTTTTATCATTTTTTCTTTGAAAAATGATTGTGGACTCTTTAGGGTCTATTTTAATTTAATTCTTTTTTCTTATTTTTATTATTTTTGAATTTTTGGTTAACCCAATCACTAGATGTAGGAACCTTATCAACATAAACTTATTTTGTTTTGTTATATGTTTTTATTTTTTATTTTTGAAAATGAAGCTTCTAAAAGGATATTATCACTAAATTAAATTTAATTAATTTAATAATTTCGAAAATGATTATAAAAATTTCGTAAAAATAGTTTAATTATTTTTATTCATTAAATATGAAATTTCGAAAAATACAAAAATAAATAAAATTTATTATTTTTCTTTTAAAATGTTTTGGGTCTTTTCTGGGCCGGACAAAATTGGATGTTCACAACTGCCCCTCTTTACTTGTTGCTTACCTGATAGTAAGCAAACCGAGGTTTGAGAGATATCATGGTAAGTAATCAGTAAAGAAGTGAACGTTATTTTGTCGAGGCTCAGAAAAGGGCCATTAGGAAAGGTACCGAATTTGATGAAGCAGATCGATGCTCTGCTGGTGGAATAGGGATTTGTTGAGGCAGTTCCCGTGTTTGCCGTTAAGATTCAGGGATTTGTTGAGGCACACATGCTGCCAAAATGATTCAGAGATTTGCTGAGGCACCCATGCTGTCATAAATGATTCAGGGATTTGCTGAGGCACCCATGCTGCCATAAATGATTCAGGGATTTGCTGAGGCACCATGCTACCAAAACGGTTCAAGGATTTGATGAGGCACCCATGCTGCCAAAACGGTTCAGGGATTTGATGAGGCACCCATGCTGCCAAAACGGTTCAGGGATTTGCTGAGGCACCCATGCTGCCAAAACGATTCAGGGATTTGCTGAGGCACCCGTGCTGCCAAAACGATTCAGGGATTTGCTGAGGCACCCGTGCTGCCAAAA
>NW_017721560.1:0-3049 GCF_001865875.1 Lupinus angustifolius | reverse complement strand
ATTTTTTATTTTTTATTTTTATGATAAATGAATGAAGATATAAAAAATGGTTATTGAAATAATACAATCTTTGAATGAAGTTTTTTTTATGAATCTACGCATGAGTGCATGTATAAATAAATATGTGTACGAATGATGTAGTTTTCATGAATGGATGAATGAATTTTTTCTCTTTTTGAATAGTTTATTTTCATTTTTTTATGAATGTATGAATGAATGTATCATTTATTTATTTATTATTTTTTATCAATGTGTGCATAAGTGAATTTATGTATGAGTAACGTGTTTATTTTTTTAAATTGCATGTATACATGAGTTAATGAATGCTTAATAATTTTTTTATGCATGAATGAATGTATAAGTCAATAAATGATTACTTTTCTTTCTGAATACATGAATGAAATATTTTTAGAATGATTGACTTAATGAATAAAATTAGATGAATGTATGATGATTGTATTTTTTTTTAAATGTGTGTACGAATGAATGTATAATTTATTTTTTATTTTTTTAAATGCATGAATTAATGAATGAGTGGATGAGTGTATGAATAATGTATGCATGCCAAAACGATTCAGGGATTTGCTGAGGCACCCGTGCTGCCAAAACGATTCAGGGATTTGCTGAGGCACCCGTGCTGCCAAAATGATTCAGGGATTTGCTGAGGCACTCGTGCTGCCATAATGGAGGTTTTGGTGTGAAGCTAGAAAATTCACTTGCATAATGGAATGTTTGCACTCATTGTTAATGCAAACATCGTTTAGAAATGTATGTTGAGATGTATGGTTATGCAATTTCTAGTTTGTTTGTTAATGGTTTATTAGAGGAATGATTTAGAGATGCATGTTTGAATGCTTGGTTATATGCAATGCACTGTATTATTTGTTTGTTTGTGCTTATTAGAATAATAATATAGGAATGCGTATTTGAATGCTTGGTTATATGTAATGCAATATTTTGTTTGTACGTTTGTTTGTTTGTGCTTATAGGAAGAATAGTTTGAATATGCATGTATGAATGCCTAGTTATATGCACTGAATGATTATGCCTTTTTTTTGTTTGTGCTATAATGATTAGTATATGAATGTGATTATGCATTGATAAGTATAATTATGCTTTAATGTATGTATGTCATGTATGATATGAATACTATATATAATGTTTGAATGGAATGAGGAGTAAGACTCGTGCACGATTGTTCTAATGCATCACTTATGGTTCAATTTGTTTTTTTATCTTGTGTATGAAATTCATCAAATTTTGTAGACTCGACTGAAGTGGTCTTTGTTGCTTGTTGTTGATTGGTACCATCAAAATCTGCCCCAGTTTATTTGAAGATGTCTTTCTTTAAGGTGATCCTTAAACCGCTTCACAGTATGATCTTGTGGACAATGACTATTTTGCCCGAGTGTAGGTTTGCATGGAATTTCTCTAAAAAATGTTCATGCTTTTTTGTAACAGCAAAAATTGCCCTATTGTGTTATCCAAAAAGGTATCACTAATACCCGGGTGTAGGGTATATGTGTGTGCCTAAAATGTGTACATTATATCATACAACAACAATAATGATACAAACAATGATTCACAGCATGCAATTACGCAATTTATACAATTAATTATTTCAGCGTGCAACATATATATATATATATATACATGCAACTAATAGTTAATAACACATAATTAATATTCATACGTATAATTAAAACTAATTATATAATTCATATTTACAACCTACAACTATTAGTTAAGCATGCAATTCTCATGTTTCTATATACAATTAGTAATTAACATGCAATTTTCATTTATATATATAATTAAAATAAATCATACAACTCATATTTAATAATTAAACATGCACTTTTCTTATTTATACATACAATTAAAATTAAGCATAATTAAGCATATAACTCATATTTATGCATAAGATTAATAATTAAGCATGCAATTTTTTGTTGACATACGATTATAACTAAACATGTAATTTTTATTCATACAACTATAATTAAATATGTCATATTATTAAACATATATTTTATCAGCATACAATTATAATTAAACATATAATATTTATTAAGCATATAATTTTTATATTTATAACACATAACTAACAATTAAGCATGCAATTTTTATATTTTTACGTACAATTAATAATTTAAACATGCAATATTATTGGAAATTAACTAATCAACAAAATAAAAATATACTAATAATAATGATAAATAAATAGTCACATATTTCATTGATTATGGGCCGGACTCTCTCAAAAAAGTCCCCAGCAAAGTCGCCAGCTGTCGCACCCTGATTTTTGAGTGGTGATGTGGCAATGATGATACAGTTTGGGTTTGGCTTGGGTAGATATGGTGGTGATGATGATAGAATTCAATTTGAGTTTGGCTAAAGGTGATGATGACGACGATATCATTGAATTTAGGTTTAGCTTATGAGTGATGGTGAAGTTATGAAGGATACCCCCGCCCGCCTTAAGCGGTACCCTTCATTAAAATATATGAATTTATTATTATTATTTTATTTGATTAATTAACTAATTATTATGAAAGAAAAAATTTATTTTTATTAGTGAACCTGACAATATTGACTTTGGTCCTACGTACCCCTACTAAGGGGATCAAGGCTTATGTAGTTCTTTAAGTAGAAAATGGTTTGTTCGCTATGATAGAATTGAATTTGTTTTTCGCTTTAAGAGTGATGGTGAAGGTATGAAGGATAGATGGTTGATATTTAATTGTGGTTGATGATATTTAATTTGCGTTTGGGCTTCTGTTGATATGATAATAGTGATAATAAATTTTAACTTATGCATTAAAGATGAGATATTTTATCAAAATTTTATGAGGTTTGGGGAGTCAGCATTTTTTGGTATTGATACACATCTTAGGCAAATAAGTCTTTAACAAGGTCTTTTTTATGCTTATATCGTGGCTAGGCTAAGGGTTTTCCAAGAAAAGGATATAAGGCTCAAAATTTGTGTTTCCCATACCCACCATTCACCTTTCTTCTTTATCCTATTTTCAACATTTTTCAAACATGA
>NW_017721559.1:0-22627 GCF_001865875.1 Lupinus angustifolius | reverse complement strand
CCTTGATATTGCACTTTTGCCCTAACTTTTGCCTGAGATATTAATTGAGGATTCTTAGCGGGCTTTTTTCTTTCTTTATTTTTTGTTTATTTTTAGCAAGGAATGTTCTTTGTATTTTCTTATCCTCCGGTCACATGATTGATGTAAAAAAATATTTTCTTTAATAATTTTTTTTACATTGCTAAAATAAGGATATTAATCAATGAATTATTGGTTCATAAAAATCATTTTTACATTTTTTATAATGGGATCATAAAAACAAACACTATGTAAAATAATTAAATGATAAAAAATCTTAATGGGAGGGAATGGATCCTGTGCAGTAGTTGGAAAAGAGCCTGCCACATGTCAAATGCGGATTGGAGGAGATTGGGAGAGTTTACCACGCCTGGCCACGTGGCGCGCGTGGACTGGTTGTTATGGAGGTTGCACGGAAGCTTTCGGTGCAACTGTCTGCACTAGATCCCGTGTTCTACACGGGTGATGATCCGGTGTGGCGCGGCACAGTGAGACCGCGACTCCATTTTATTTTATTTTAAATCAAATATCTCACAGTAATGCATAAATTAATTTTATTTGGGATTATTGGGTTATGTGTTCTTTGGATAAATATGGTGAGTGGATTTAGTATGGTTAGGTATCGGATAGTGAAACTTGCATGATCAATGCAATAGTATATACTTATTAGAAAGATATGCACTTGAAAGTACGCGATGGAAGAAAAGTACGCAGATCCAACGGTTAGAAATGCTAGGTGCGGCGAGCTCACGGTGTTGTGATAGTAATGGCTGTACTGGATCACGCAGTATGAAAAGGTCTCTCTCCTTCTCACAGTGGCTGAGTTATTTTGCAGATGGGTGTTTTGGTTTTAACTTTGACTGGGGTTCTCAAGTAAGGAGAAGTTTCAAATTAGTCTCCAATTTAGCTAGGGTTGAAGACAATCCACTATCGAGTGTGGACTCAACCACAAACTAGGAGTTCTCTATCTTCTTGAATGTCTTCAGTTTCAATATTGATGGCTTCCATTTTGATTAACTGAAACCTAGCTTTTTGGCCCAATAACACTATTTTTATGGGATTCATCCACCAACTATGTTAGATTTTGACTTAGTATTTATCCATTATTTTGAAAAATCTAATTAAAACATAATTAAATTATATTTTAATTACTTTTATATTCTATAAATTCTGAAAAAATAAAATAAATAACTATCTGAGTATGCTTTAATTTTATAAAATTATATTTTCTAAAAAATAAAATATAAAAAATTATTTTTTCGTTTATTTGGTATTTACAAGTGATTTTTAAGAACATTTCTCTTATTTCTATTTCAAAATTCGAATTTAATTACAAAAATAACATAAAAAATATTCTGAATTATTCTTTACTTATTTTATAATTAAATTCAAAAAATGAATAAAATAATGATACAATATTATTTTTATCCTTTTTTTCTTTGAAAAATGATTGTGGACTCTTTAGGGTCTATTTTAATTTAATTATTTTTTCTTATTTTTATTATTTTGAATTTTTGGTTAACCCAATCACCTAGATTTAGGAACCTTATCAACATAAACTTATTTTGTTTTGTTATATGTTTTTATTTTTTATTTTTGAAAATGAAGCTTCTAAAAGGATATTATCACTAACTTAAATTTAATTAATTTAATAATTTCGAAAATGATTATAAAAATTTCATAAAAATAGTTTAATTATTTTTATTCATTAAATATTGAAATTTCGAAAAATACAAAAATAAATAAAATTTATTATTTTTCTTTTAAAATGTTTTGGGTCTTTTCTGGGCCGGACAAAATTGGGTGTTCACAGTGAGGATGAGGAGGAGGAGGATAAGGAGGAGGATGTGGATGAGGACGAGGATGTGGATGAGGAGGATGAGGAAGAGGATGAGTACGAGGATGAGAATTAGGATAGGATGAGTATGAGGATGAGGATACGATGAGGAGGAGGATAAGGAGGAGGTTGTGGATGAGGACCAGGATGAGGAAGAGGATGAGGATGAGAATTAGGATAGGGTGAGGATGAGGATCAGATGAGGATGACGAGGAGGAGGAGGATGAGGATGACGATGAGGATGAGGAGGATGAGGAGGATGAGGATGGGGATGGGGATGAGGAAGAGGATTAGGATGAGTATGAGGATGAGGATGAGTATTAGGATAGGATGAGGAGGAGGATGAGGATTAAGATGAGGATGAGGATGAGGATGAGGATAAAGATAGGATGAGGATGAGGAGGACGGAGAGGATGAGGATGAGGAGGAGGATGAGGATGGGGAGGAGGATGAGAAGGAGGAAGAGGAAGAAAATGAGGATGAGGATGAGGAGGAGGATGATATTGGGGATGAGGAGGAGGAGCAGGAGGATGAGGAGGACAATTAGGATGAGGACGAGGATGAGGAAGAGGATTACGATGAGGATGAGGATAAGAGGAGGATGAGCATGGGATGAGGATGAGAACGAGGATTAGGATATGATGAGTATGAGGATGAGGATTTGATGAGAATGTGGATGAGGTTATGGATGAACATGAGAATGAGGAGGACGGTGAGGATGAGTATGAGGATAGGATGACGATGAGGAGGAGGAGGAGGCTGATGATGAGGATGGGAATGAGGACGAGGATGAGGATGGGGATGAGGATCAGAGGTGGATTACGATAGGATGAGGATGAGGAGGAGGAGGAGAAGGATGACGATGAGGACGAGGATGAGCATGTGCAGGAGGATGACGATGAGGATGAGGATAGGATGAGGATGAGCAGGAGGGCAACGATGAGGTAGAGGATGAGGAGGAGGATGAGGAAGAGGATGAGGACAAGGATCAGGACGAGGTTGAGGATAGGATGAGGATGAGGACGAGGATGACGATGAGAATTAGGATAGGGTGAGGATGAGGATGAGGATGAGGATGAGGAGGAGGAGGATGAGGATGAGCATGAGGAGGATGAGGATGGGGATGGGGATGAGGAAGAGGATTAGGATGAGTATGAGGATGAGGATGAGTACTAGGATATGATGAGGAGGAGGAGGAGGATGAGGATTAGGATGAGGATGAGGATGAGGATGAGGATGAGGATAGGATGAGGATGAGGATGAGGATGAGGATGAGGATGAGGATGAGGATAAAGAGAGGATGAGGATGAGGATGAGGAGGACGAAGAGGATGAGGATGAGGAGGAGGATGAGGATGAGGATGAGGATGAGGATGGGGAGGAGGATGAGGAGGAGAAGGAGGAGGAGGAGGAGAATGAGGATGAGGATGAGGAGGAGGATGATATTGAGGATGAGGAGGAGGAGCAGGAGGAGCAGGAGGATGAGGAGGACAATTAGGAGGAGGATGAGGACGAGGACGAGGATGAGGAAGAGGATGAGGATGAGGATGAGTATAAAAGGAAGATGAGCATGGGATGAGGATGAGAACGAGGATTAGGATACGATGAGTATGAGGATGAGAATTTGATGAGAATGTGTAAGAGGTTAAGGATGAGCATGAGAATGAGGAGGAGGGTGAGGATGAGTATGAGGAGAGGATGACGATGAGGAGGAGTAGGAGGCTGAGGATGAGGATGAAAATGAGGACGAGGATGGGGATGGGGATGAGGATCAGATGTGGATTAGGATGGGATGGGGATGAGGATCAGATGTGGATTAGGATAGGATGAGGATGAGGATGAGGAGGAGAAGGATGACGACAAGGACGAGGAAGAGCATGTGTATGAGGATGATGATGAGGATGAGGATGACAAGGAGGGCAAGGATGAGGTGGAGGATGAGGAGGAGGATGAGAAGGAGGATGAGGACAAGGATCAGGACGAGGTTGAGGATGAGGATGAGGGTAGGATGAGCATGAGGGTGAGGATAGAATGAGGATGAGGAGGAGGATGAGGATGTGGACTAGGATGAGGATGATGGTAGGAGAGGATGAGGATGAGGATGAGGATGAGGATGAGTATGAGGATAGGATGAGGATGAGTAAAGGATGAGTATGAGGATGAGAGTTACAATTAGGATGAGGATGAGTAGGAGGATAGGAGGAGGATGAGGTGAGGGCGACGATATGTTGAGGATGAGGATGAGGATGAAGTTGAGGAGGAGGAGAAGGATGAGGACAAGGATGAGGATGAGGATAAGATGAGGATGAGGATAGGTTGATGATGTGGAGGAGGATGAGAATGAGGATAAGATGAGAAATATGCTTGGGATGAGTATGAGGATAGGATGAGGATGAGTAGGAGGATGAGGATGAGGATGAATATGTAGATTAGGATGAGGATAGGAAGAGGATGAGGATAAGGATTAGGACGATGATGAGGATGACAATGAGTATAGGTTAAGGATGAGGATGTGAGTGTGGATAGGATGAGGACGAGGATGAGGATGAGGATGAGGATGAGGATGAGGATGAGGATGAGTATGAGGATAGGATGAGGATGAGGATGATGATGAGGACGAGGATGAGGAGGCGGGTGAGGATGAGGACGAGGATGAGGATGAGGTTGAGGATGAGGATGAGCATAGGATGATGATGAGGATGATGGTGAGGATGAGGACGAAGATGAGGATAGGACGAAGATGAGGATAGGACAAAGATGAGGATAGGACGAGGATGAGGATGAGGATGAGGATGAGGATGAGGATGAGGATGAGCCTAAGATGAGGATGACGATGAGGATTAGGAGGAGCACGAGGATGAGGATAGGATGAGGATGTGGATAGGATGGGGACGAGGAGGAGAATGAGGATGAGGAAGAGGATGAGGATGAGGATGAGGATGAGGATGAGGATTAGGATTGGATGAGTATGACGATGAGAATTAGGATGAGAATAGGTGGAGGATGAGGATAGGGTGAGGATGAGGATGAGGATAAGATGAGGGTGAGGATATATTGAGGATTAGGATGAGGAAGAGGATGAGGATGAGGATGAGGAGGAGGACGATGACGGGGATGAAGGAGATGATGAGGATGAGGATGATGATACGATGAGGATGAGGATGAGGATGAGGATGAGGTTATAAGATGAGAAATATGATTGGGATGAGTATGAGGATAGGATGAGGATGAGTAGGAGGATAAGGATGAGAATGAATATTTGGATGAGGATGACGATAGGATGAGGATGAGGAGGAGGATAAGGATTAGGACGATGATGAGGATGACGATGAGTATAGGATAAGGATGAGGATGCGGGTTAGGATAGGATGAGGAAAAGGATGAGGATGAGGATGAGGATGAGGATGAGTATGAGGATAGGATGAGGATGAGGATGAGGATGAGGAGGAGGATGAGGAGGGGGATTAGGAGAGGGATGAGGATGAGGACGAGGATGAGGTTGAGGTTGAGGATGAGAATAGTATGAGGATGAGGAGGATGGTGAGGATGAGGATGAAGACGAGGATAGGACGAGGATGAGGACAAGGATGAGGATGAGGATGAGGATAAGGATGAGGATCAGGATGAGGATAGGATGAGGATGAGGACGAGGATTAGGAGGAGCATGAGGATGAGGATAGGCTGAGGATGAGGATAGGATGAGGATGAGGAGGAGAATGAGGATGAGGAAGAGGATGATGATGAGGACTAGGATTGGATGAGTATGACGATGAGAATTAGGATGGGAACAGGTGGAGGATGAGGATAAGGATAGTGTGAGGAACAGGATGAGGATGACGATAAGATTAGGATGAGGATGAGCATAAGGATAAGGATGAGGATGAGGGTGAGGATGAGCAGGAGAACGAGGATGACGTTGAGGATGAGGATGAGGATGAGTATACGGAAGAGAATTAGGATTAGGATGAGGATGAGGGTGAGGATATACAGAGGATGATGATGAGGATGAGGATGAGGATGAGGAGGAGGAGGACGACGGGGATGAAGGCGAGGATGAGGATGAGGATGATGATATGATGAGGATGAGTAAGAGAATGAGGACGAGGATGAAGATGAAGACGAGGATGCGGATGAGGATGAGGAGGAGTAGGAGGATGAGGATGACGATAGGAGCAGGATGAGGATGAGGATGAGGGTGAGGATGAGGATAGGATGAGAATGAGGAGGAGGATGTGCAGGAGGACGAGGAGGAGAATGAGCAAGAGGACTAGGATTGGATTAGTATGACGATGAGAATAGGTGGAGGATGAGGATGAGGATAGGGTGAGGATGAGGATGAGGATAAGATGAGGATGAGGATGAGGATGAGGATGAGGGTGAGGATGAGCAGGAGAACGAGGATGATGTTGAGGATGAGGATGAGGATGAGTGAAGGATGAGTATGAGGGTGAGAATTAGGATTAGGATGAGTGTGAGGATGAGGATGAGGATGAGGATGAGGATGAGGATGAGGATGAGGATGAGAATGAGGAGGACGACGACGACGGGGATGAAGTAGAGGATGAGGATGAGGATGATGATACGATGAGGATGAGCATGAGGATATAAGATGAGAAATATGATTGGGATGAGTATGAGGGTAGGATGAGGATGAGTAGGAGGATGAGGATTAATATTTGGATGAGGTTGACGATAGGATGAGGATGAGGAGGAGGATAAGGATTAGGACGATGATGAGGATGACGATTAGTATAGGGTAAGGATGAGGATGCAGGTAAGGATAGGATGAGGACAAGGATGAGGATGAGGATGAGTATGAGAATAAGATGAGGATGAGGATGAGGATGAGGATGAGGACGAGGATGAGGATAGGATGAGGATAGGATGAGGATGAGGATGAGTATGAGGATAGGATGAGGTTGAGGATGAGGATGAGGAGGAGGATGAGGAGGGGGATGAGGACGAAGACGAGGATAGGAGGAGGATGAGGACAAGGATGAGGATGAAGATGAGGATGAGGATGAGGATAAGGATGAGGATGAGGATAGGATGAGGATGAGGAGGAGAATGAGGATGAGGAAGTGGAAGATGATGAGGGTGAGGATTAGGATGGGATGAGTATGACGATGAGAATTAGGATGGGAATAGGTGGAGGATGAGGATAAGGATAGTGTGAGGATCAGGATGAGGATGAGGATAAGATTAAGATGAGGATGAGGATAAGAATAAGGATGAGGATTAGGATGAGCAGGAGAATGAGGATGACGTTGAGGATGAGGATGAGGATGAGTATAAGGATGAGAATTAGGATTAGGATGAGGATGAGGGTGAGGATATATAGAGGATGAGGATGAGGATGAGGAGGAGGATGACGACGGGGATGAAGGCGAGGATGAGGATGAGGTTGAGGATATGATGAGGATGAGCATGAGGATGAGTATTAGAATGAGGATGAGGATGAAGATGAAGACGAGGATGCAGATGAGGATGAGGAGGAGTAGGAGGATGAGGATGAGGATAGGACCAGGATGAGGATGAGGGTGAGGATAGGGATAGGACGAGGATGAGGAGGAGGATGTGAAGGAGCATGAGGATTAGGACTAGGAAGAGGATGAGGATGAGGATAGGTTGAGGAGGAGGAGGAGGAGGAGGAGGTTGAGGATGACGAGGAGGATGTGGATGAGGATAGGATGAGTATGTGGATGGGAAATAGGATAGGGTGAGGATGACGACAAGAATGAGGACGAGGATGAGGATGAGGATGAGGATGAGGATGAGGATGAGGATAGGATGAGGATAGGATGAGTATGACAATGATAATTAAGATTAGGATTGGAGGAGGATGAGGAGGAGGATAAGGAGGAGGATGAGGATGAGGACGAATATGAGGATGAGGATGAATATGAGGATGGGGATGAATACGAGGATGAGGATAGGATACAGATGAGGATGAGGATGAGGATAGGATACAGATGAGGATGAGGATGAGGATAGGATGATGAGGATGAGGATGAGGATGAGGATGAGGAGGAGGATGAGGATAGGATGAGGATGAGGATAGGATAAGGTTTATGATGAGGAGAGGACGAGGATGATGATGCGGGTGAGGATAGGATGAGGATGAGGATGAGTGTGAGGATGAGTAGGAGGATAGGATGAGGATGTGGATAAGGATGACGATGAGGGGGAGGATGATGATGCAGATGAGGATGAGGTTGAGGTTGAGAATGAGGATAAGATGAGGATGAGGATAGGATGAGGATGAGGATGAGGACGATGATGAGGATGAGGATGAGGACGAGGATGAGGATAGGACGAGGATTAGGACGAGGATGAGGATGAGGAAAGGATGAGGATGAGGATGAGGATAGGATGAGGATGAGAAGGAGGATTAGTAGGAGCATGAGGACGAGGATAGGCTGAGGATGAGGATGAGGAGGAGGATGAGGATGAGAAAGAGGATGAGGATGACGATGAGGATTAAGATGGGATGAGTATGACGATGAGAAATAGGAGGAGGATAGGTGGAGGATGAGGATGAGGATAGAATGAGGATGAGGATGAGGATAGGATCAGGATGAGGATGAGGATAGGATGAGGATGAGTAAAGGACCAGTATAGGGATGAGAATTAGGATTAGGATGAGGATGAGGATGAGGATGAGGAGGAGGACGAGGATGAGGATGAGGTCCAGGGTGAGGACGAGGGTGAGGATGAGGATGAGGATGAGGATGAGGGTGATGATAGGATGAGGATGAGGATGTGTATGAGAATGAGGATGAGGATGAGGATGAGGATGAAGATGAGGACGAGGATGAGGATGAGGATTAGGATGAGGAGGAGGATCACGATTAGGACGATGATGAGGATGAGGATGAGGAGGATGAGGAGGATGAGGAGGAGGATGTGGAGGGGGATGAGGATGAGGACGAGGATGAGGATGAGGATGAGGATGGAGATGAGGTGGAGGATGAGGATGAGGATCGGATGAGGATGAGGATGAATATGAATATGAGGATGAGGATGAGGAAAGGATGAGCATGAGGAGGAGCATAAGGATGAGGACAAGGATGAGGGTGAGGATGAGGATAAGGATAGGATGAGGAGGAGGAGGAATAGTACGAGGACGAGGATGAGGATGAGAATAGGATGAGGATGATGATTAGGATATGATGAGGATGATGATGAGGGTTAGGATACGACGAAGAAGATGATGATGATGAGAATGAGGATGAGTATAAGTCTGAGAATGAATATGAGGATAACGATGACGATGAGGATAGGATGAGGAAGAGGAGGAGGATGAGGATGAGCAAGAGGATGAGGATGAGGATTAGGATGGGATGAGTATGACGATGAGAATTAGAATGAGGATAGGTGGAGGATGAGGATAGAATATGGATGAGGATAGAATGACGATGAGGATGAGGATATGGTGAGGATGAGGATAGGATGAGAAAGAGGATGAGGATGAGGGTGAGGATGAGCATGAGAACGAGGATGTCGTTGAGGATGAGGATGAGGATGACAAACAAATGAGTATGAGGATGAGAATTGGGATTAGGATGAGAATAGGATAAGGATGAGGATGATGAGGAGGGAGAGGATGAGCATGAGAACAAATATGACATTGAGGGTGAGGATGAGGATGTGGATGAGGATGAGTAAAGGATGAGTACGAGGATGACAATTAGGATTAAGTTGAGGATGAGGGTGACGATATACTGAGGATGGGGATGAGGATGAGGAAGAGGTGGATGAGGATAAGGATAATGATAAGGATAAGGATAAGGATGAGGACGAAGACGGCGGTGAGGATGAGGATGAGGAGAGGATGAGGATGAGGATGAGGAGGAGGAGGAGGAGGATGAGGATCAGGATGAGGACGAGGTTGAGGTTGAGGATGAGGATGAGGATGAGGATTAGGATGAGGGTGAGGATAAGGATAGGATGAGGATAGGAGGAGTATGAGGATGAAAATTAAGATTAGGATGAGTATGTGGATAGGATAAGGATGAGGAGGAGGATAAGGATGAGGATGAGGATAAGATGAGTATGAGGATGATAATTAGGATTAGGATGAGGATGAGTATGAGGATAGGATGAGTATAAGGATATGATGTGTATGAGGATGATAATTAGGATTAGGATGAGGATGAGTATGGGGATAGGATGAGGATGAAGAGGAGGATAAGGAGGAGCATGAGAATGAGGAGGAAGATGAGGACGAGGATGAGGATGATGATAGGATGAGGAGGAGGATGATTAGGACGAGGATGAGGATGAGGATGAGGATAAGATGTGGATGATTATGAGGATAGGATGAGGATTAGGATGAGGGTGAGGATAGGATGAGGAAGATGATGAGGATGAGGATAAGGAGGAAGGTAAGGAGGAGGATGAGGATGAGGATAGGATGTGGTTAGGAAAAGGAGGAGGATGAGGATTAGGACGAGTAGGATGAGGACGAGGATGAAGATGAGGAATAGGATGAGGATGAGTATATGATTAGGATGAGGATGAGGAAGAGGACAAGGCTGAGGATGAGGAGGAGGAGGAGGATGAGGATGAAGAGGGTGAGGATGAAGAGGATGATGAGGATGAGTATGAGGATGAGGATGAGGATGAGGATGAGGATGAGGATAGGATGAGGATGAGGATAGGATGAGGACGAGGACGAGGATCAGGATACAATGAGGACGATGACGAGGATGAGGATGAGAATGAGGAGGACGATGAGGATAGGATGAGGATGAGGATGAGTAAAGGATGAGTACGAGGATGAGAATCAGGATTAAGTTGAAGATGAGGGTGACGATATATTGAGGATGGGGATGAGGATGAGGATGGGGACGAGGATGAGGATGAGGACGAGGGTAAAGATGAGGATGAGGATGATGATAGGATGAGGATTAGGGTGAGTATGAGAATAAGGATAAGGATGAGGATGAGGATGAAGATGAAGACGAAGACGAGGATGAGGATGAGGATGAGGAGGCGGATGAGGATGAGGATGAGGAAGAGGAGGATGAGGACAAGGATAATGATAAGGATAAGGATAAGGATGAGGACGAAGACAGCGGTGAGGATGAGGATGAGGATGAGGATGAGGAGGAGGAGGAGGATAAGGATGAGTTGAAGGAGGAGGAGGATGAGGATATGTTGAAGATGAGGAGGAGGATGAGGATGAGGATGATGATTTGATGAGTATGAGGATGGGAAATAGGATAGATGAGGATGAGGATGAGGATCAGATGAGGATGAGGATGAGGAGGATGAGGATGAGGATGACGACGAGGATGAGGATGAGGATGAGGATGAGGATTAAGATGAGGGTGAGGATAAGGATACGATCAGGATAGGAGGAGTATGAGGATGAAAGTTAAGATTAGGATGAGTATGCGGATAGGATAAGGATGAGGAGCAGGATAAGGATGAGGATGAGGATGAGGATAAGATGAGTATGAGGATGATAATTTAGATTAGGATGAGGATGAGTATGAGGATAGGATGAGGATAAGGATATGATGTGTATGAGGATGATGATTAGGATAAGGATGAGGATGAGTATGGGGATAGGATGAGGATGAAGAGGAGGATAAGGAGTAGCATGAGAATGAGGAGGAAGATGATGACGAGGATGAGGATGAGGATAGGATGAGGAGGAGGAGGATTACGACGAGGATGAGGATGAGGATGAGTATAAGATGTGGATGATGATGAGGATAGGATGAGGATGAGGATGAGGGTGAGGATAGGATAAGGAAGAGGATGAGGATGAGGATGAGCATGAGGGTGAGGATAGGATGAGGAAGAGGATGAGGATGAGTATGAGGAGGAAGATAAGGATGAGGATGAGGATGAGGATAGGATGTGGTTAGGAAACGGAGGAGGATGAGGATTAGGACGAGTAGGATGAGGACGAGGATGAAGATGAGGAATAGGATGAGGATGAGGATATGATTAGGATGAGGATGAGAAGAGGACAAGGCTGAGGATGAGGATGAGGATGAGGAGGAGGATGGGGATGAGGAGGAGGAGGAGGACGAGGATGAAGAGGGTGAGGATGAGGAGGATGATGAGGATGAGTATGAGTATAAGGATGAGGATGAGGATGAGGATGAGGATAGGATGAGGATGAGAATAGGATGAGGATGAGGATAGGATGAGGACGAGGACGAGGCCCAGGATACGATGAGGACGATGACGAGGATGAGGATGAGAATGAGGAGGAGGATGAGGATAGGATGATGATGAGGATAGGATGAGGATGAGGAGGAGGATGAGGATGAAAAAGAGGAGGAGAGCAAGGATAGGATGAGGATAGGATGATGATAGGATGAGGATAGGATGAGGATGAGGAGGAGGTTTTGGAGGAGCTTGACGATGAGAATTAGGATTAAAATGAGGATGAGTATGAGGATAGGCAGAAGATGAGGACGAGGATAAGGAAAGGATGAGGATGACGATGAGGATGAGGACGAGGATGAGGATGAGGAAAGGATAAGGATGAGGATGAGGGTGAGGATGAGGAGGAGGATTAGGACGAGGATGTGGATGAGGATGAGTATGATGATAGGAGAGGATGAAGATGAGGATAGGATGATGATGAGGATTAGGAGGAATATTAGGATGAGGACGAGCATTAGGATGAGGAAAAGTATGAGGATAGAAGGAGGATTAGGAAGAGGACGAGGAGGAGGATGAGGATGCAGATATGGATGAGGATATGGACGAGGATATGGACGAGGATGAGGATGATGATAGGAGATGATGAGGATGAGGATGAGGATAACATGAGGATGAGGAGGAGCATGAGGATGAGGATGAGGAGGAGGATGAGGACGGGGACGAGGATGCGGATGAGGATGAGGATGAGGACGAGGATGAGGATAGTATGAGGATGAGGATGAGGATGAAGACGAGGATGAGGATAGGATGAGGATAGGATGAGGATGAGGATAGTACGGGGATGAGGATCAGGAGGGGTAGTAGGAGTTGGATAAGGATAGGATGAGGATGAGGACGAGGATGAGGATGAGGATGTGGATAAGGATGATTATGAAGATAGGTTGAGGATGAGGATTAGGATGAGGATAGGATGAGGATTAGGATGAGGACGAGGATGAGGATGAGGATGGCGATAAGAGGAAGAGGATGAGGATGAGGATGAGGAACAGGATGAGGATGAGGATGAGGATGAGGATGAGGACGACAATGAGGATGAGGATCAGGATAGGATGAGGACGACAACGAGGATGAGGATTAAGACGATGATGAGGATGATGAGGAGGATAGGATGAGGGTGAGGATAGGATGAGGAAGAGGATGAGGAGGAGGATTAGGACAAGAATATGGATGAGGATGAGTATGATGATAGGAGAGGATGAGTATAGCATGAGGATGAGGATGAGGATTAGCATGAGGGTGAGGATGAGGGTGAGGATGAGGTTCAGGATGAAGATGAGGACGAGGATGAGGACGGGGACGGGGATGAGGAGGAGGATGAGGATGAGGAGGAGGATGAGGATAGTATGAGGATGAAAATAAGGATAAAGACGAGGATGAGGATGAGGATAGGATGAGTATAGGATGATGGTAGGATGAGGATGAGGATGAAGATAGGATGACGATGAGTATGATGATGAGGATAAGGATGTGATGAGGACGAGGACGGGGATGAGGATGAGGAGGAGTAGCTGGAGTTGGATAAGGATAAGGACGAGGATGAGGATAAGGATAGGACGAGGATGAGGATGAGGATGAGGATGAGGATGAGGATGAGGATAGGATGAGGATAAGGATAGAATGAGGATAAGGAGGATGAGGATAAGGAGGAGGATGAGGAGGAGGAGGAGGATAGGATGAGGACGACAATGAGGATGAGGATGAGGATAGGAAGAGGACGACAATGAGGATGAGGATTAGGACGATGATGAGGATGACGATGAGGATAGGATGAGGGTGAGGATAGGATGAGGAAGAGGATGAGGATGAGGATGAGGATGAGGATGAGAATGACAATGAGGAGGAGGATGAGGATGAGAAGGATGAGGATAGGATGAGGTCAGGATGAGGAGGAGGATGACGATTAGGACAAGGAGGATGAGGATGGGGATGTGTATGAGGAACAAGATGTGGATGAGTATGAGTATGAGGATAGGATGAGGATGAGGATGAGGAGGAGGAGCAGGAGGATGAAGATGAGGATGAGGAGGTGTGTGGGGATTGGGATGAGGATGAGGAGGAAGATGAAGATGAGTATGAGGATAAGGATGAGGATGAGGATAGAATGAGTATGAGGAGGAGGTTGAGGATGAGGATGAGAAAGAGGATGAGGATGAGGATGAGGATGAGGATGAGGAGGAGGAGGAGGATGAGGATGAGGAGGAGGAAGAGAATGAGGAGGAGGAGGATTGTGAGGATGAGGAGGAGGATGTGGAGGAGGATAAGGATGAGGACGAGGATGAGTATGAGGATGAGGATGAGGATGAGTTTATGTAGAGGATGAGGAGGTGGATGGGGATGAGGATAGGATGAGTATGATGATGAGAATTAGGATAAGATAAGGATGAGGACAAGAATAAGGTCGAGGATGAGGATGTGGATGAGGATGAGGATGAGGAGGAGGATGACGAGGAGGACGAGGAATAGGATGAGATTGAGGAGGAGGAGGAGTGTGAGGATGAGGAGAAGGATAAGGAGGAGAACATGGAAGAGGACGAGGATGAGTATGAGGATGAGCATGAGTATATGTTGAGGATAAGGATAAGGATGAGTATGAGGAGGTGGTTGAGGATGAGGAGGAGGATGAGGATGAGGATGAGGAAGAGGAGGAGGAGGAGGAGGATGAGGATGAGGATGAGGAGGAGGAGGAGGAGGAGGAGTATGGGAATTGGGATGAGGATGAGGAGGAAGATGAGGAAGAGTATGAGGATAAGGATGAGGATGAGGATAGAATGAGGATGAGGAGGAGGTTGAGGATGAGGATGAGGATGAGTATGAGGAGGATGAGGATGAGGATGAGGAGGAGGAAGAGAATGAGGAGGAGGAGGATTGTGAGGATGAGGATGAGGAGGAGGATAAGGATGAGGACAAGGATGAGTATGAGGAAGAGGAAGAGGAAGAGGATGAGGATATGTTGAGGATGAGGAGGTGGATGGGGATGAGGATAGGATGAGTATGATGATGAGAATTCGGATAAGATGAGGATGAGGATGAGGACAGGATGAGCGTGAGGAGAAGGATGAGGATGAGGAGGAGGATGAGGATGGGGATGAGGATGGGGATGAGGATGAGGATGAGTAGGAGGATGAGGAGGAGGACGAGGAAGAGGATGAGAATGAGAAGGAGGAGGAGTGTGAGGATGAGGAGAAGGATAAGGAGGAGAACATGGATGAGGACGAGGATAAGTATGAGGATGAGCATGAGGATATGTTGAGGATGAGGATGAGGATGAGGATGAGGAGGAAGTTGAGGATGAGGAGGAGGATGAGGATGAGGAGGAGTATGAGGATTAGGATGAGGATGAGGATGAGGATTTGGACGAGGATGAGGATGAGGAAGTGGAGGAAGATAGGATGAGGATTAGGAGGAGGATGAGGAGGAGGAGGATGAGCATGAGTTTAAGGATGAGGATGAGGATACAATGAGGATACGATGAGGATAAGCATGAGGATGAGTAAAGGATTAGTATGTGGATGAGAATTAGGATTAGGGTGAGGATGAGTATGAGGATAGGAGGAGGATGAGGATGGAGAGTGGACGAGGATAAGGATGAGGGTGGGGATAGGATGAGGATGAAGATGAGAAGGAGGATAAGGATGAGGACGAGGATGAGTATGAGGATGAAGAAGAGGATGAGGATATGTTGAGGATGAGGAGGTGGATGGGGATGAGGATAGGATGAGTATGGTGATGAGAATTTGGATAGGATGAGCATGAGGATGAGGATAGGATGAGCGTCAGGAGAAGGATGAGGATGAGGAGGAGGATGAGGATGAGGAGGAGGATAAGGAGGATGATGAGGATGAGGATAAGAGGAGGATGAAGATGATGATGAGGAGGAGGATGAAGATGAGGATAGGAGGAGAAGGAGGAGGATGAGGATGAGGTGGAGGATGAAGATCAGGACGAGTACGACGATGAGGATGAGGATGAGGAGGAGGATAGGATGAGGATGAGGATGAGGATGAGGACGAGGATGAGGCTGAGGACGAGGATGAGGATGAGGACGAGGAAGAGGATGAGGACAAGGATGAGAAGGAGGATGAGGAGGAGTAGGAGGATGAGGATCAGGACGAGAAAGAGGTTGAGGAGGATGATAAGGAGGAGGATGTAAATGAGGACGTGGATGAGTATGAGGTGCAGGAAGGGGAGGATGATGAGGATGGGGATAAGGATAAGGATGAGGATGAGGATGAGGATGAGGATGAGGAGGAGGATGAGGATGAGGTGGAGGATGAGTGTGAGGATGCATATTATGATGAGGATGAGGATGAGGATGAGGATACAATGAGGATGAGGAGCAGGAGGAGGACGAGGATGAGGAAGATCATGAGGATGAGGAAGAAGAGGAGGATGAGGATGAGGATGAGGAGGAGAATGAGGAGAAGCAGGAGTGTGAAGATTAGGAGGTGCTTAAGGAGGAGGTTGTGGATGAGGACGAGGATAAGTATAAGAATGAGTATGAGGATGAGGAAGAGGTTAAGGACGAGGATGAGTATAAGGATGAGGAATGGTATGAGGACGAGGATGAGTATGAGGCTGAGGAAGAGGATGACGAAGAGGATGAGGACGAGGATGAGTATGAGGATGAGGATGAGGATGAGGATGAGGATGAGGATGAGGATGAGGTTGAGGATGAAGATGATGGTGAGGATGAGGATGAGGATGAGAATGAGAATAAGAATATGAGGAGGATGAGGATGAGGATGAGGAGGAGGATGAGAATGAGGAGGAGGAGGAGTGTGAGGATGAGGATGAAGATGAGGATAGGAGGATGAGGATAAGATTAGGATAGGATGATGATTAGGACGAGTCGGATGAGGAAATTGACGAGGATGAGGATGAGGATGACGAAGAGGACGAGGTTGAGTATGAGGATGAGTATGAAAATAGGATGAGGATGTCGATGAGGAGAAGTATGAGGATGAGGATCAGGACAGAATGAGGAAGAGGATTAGGATTAGGACGAGGAGGATGAGGACGGGGATGAGGATGAGGAAGAGGATGAGTATGAGGATGAGGATATGATGAAGATGACGATAAGGAGGAGAAGGAGGTGGAGGAGGAGAAGGATGGGGATGAGGAGGACGAGGAGGAGGGTGAGGATGAGGATGAGGATGAGGATGAGGATGAGGATGAGGATATGGATGAGGAGGAGGATGAGGATAGGATGGAGATGAGGATGAGGATAGGATGAGGATGAGGAGAAGGAGGAGGATTAGGACGATGATGAGGATGACAATGAGGATAGGATGAGGATGAGGATAGGATGAGGACCAGGACGAGGATCAGAATGATTATGAAAATAGGATGAGGATGTCGATGAGGAGGAGGATGAGGAGGGGGATGAGGACGAGGATGAGGATGAGGATAAGGATGAGAATAGGATGAGGATGAGGATGAGGAGGAGGATGACGAGAAGGATGAGGATGACGATGAGGACGAGAATGAGGACAAGGATGAGGATGAGGAGTGTGAGGATGAGGAGGAGGATGAGGATGAGGACGAGAATGAGGACAAGGATGAGGAAGAGGAGTGTGAGGATGAGGAGGAGGATAACGAGGAGGATGAGGATGAGGACGAGAAAGAGTATAAGGATGAGGATGAGGTGGAGAAGGAGGAGGATGAGGATGAGGATGAAGAGGAGGATGATGATGCGGATGAGCAGGAGAATTAGCATGAGGAGGAGGAGGAGTTTGAGGATGAGGAGGAGGTGGTGGAGGAGGATAGGGAGGAGGATGTGGCTGAGCACGAGGATGGGGATGAGGAGGAGGTTAGGGATGAACATATGATGAGTATGAGGATGGGAATTAGGATAGGATGAGGATGAGGAAGAGGATAGGATGAGGATGAGGATGAGTATAGGATGAGGATAAGCAGGAGGATGAGGATTAGGATGAGGAGGATGAGGATGAGGATGAGGAGGACGATAAGGAGGATGAGGATGAGGACGAGAATGAGGATGAGGAAGAGGAAGAGGATGAGGAGGGGGAGAATGAGGACGAGATGAGGAGGAGGATGATGAGAAAGAGGAGGAGTGTGAGGAGGAGGATAAGGAGGAGTATGTGGATGTAGACGAGGATGAGTATGAGGATGAGGAAGAGGATGAGGATTTGTTGAGGATGAGGATGAGGATGAGGAGGAGGAGGAGGATGAGGATGAGTATGAGGAGGTGGATAGGACGAGGATGAGGATGAGGGTGAGGATGAGGATGAGGATGAGGATGAGGATGAGGATGAGATGACGATGAGGAGGAGGAGGGGGATGAGGAGGTGGATGGGACGAGGATGAGGAAGATAATGAAGATGAGGATGAGGAGGAGGATGAGGTTGAGGAGGAGGATGAGGATGAGTATGAGGATAGGATAGATTGAGGATGAAGATCAAGACGAGGATGAGGATGAGGATGAGGATGAGGATGAGGATGAGGATGAGGATGAGGAGGATGAGGATGAGGAGGAGGATGAGGAGGAGGATGACGATGAGGACGATGATGAGCATGTGTATGAGGATGATGATGAGGATGAGGAGGAGGGCAAGGATGAAATGGAGGATGAGGATAGGATGAGGATGAGGATGAGGATGGGGATGAGAATGAGGAGGTGGATGGGACGAGGATGAGGATGAGGAGGAGGAGGAAGAGAATGAAGAGTAGGAGGAGGATGAGGATGAGTATGAGGATGAGGATGAGGATGATAATGAAGATGAGGATGAGGAGAAGGATGAGGTTGAGGAGGAGGATGAGGATAGGACGAGGATGAGTATGAGGATAGGATAAATTGAGGAGGAGGATGAGGATAGGACGAGGATGAGTATGAGGATAGGGATGAGGATGAGGATACGATGAGGATGAGGGTGAGGATAGGATGAGGTTGAGGAAGAGGGCAAGGATGAAAAGGAGGATGAGGATAAGATGAGGATGAGGATGAGAATAGGGATGAGGATGAGGATACGATGAGGATGAGGGTGAGGATAGGAGGAGTAGGAGGAGGATGAGGATGAGGTGGAGGATGAAGATCAGGACGAGGACGAGGATGAGGATGAGGATGAGGAGGTGGATGGGACGAGGATGAGGATGAGGAGGAGGAGGAGGAGAATGAGGATGAGTATGAGGATGAGGATGAAGATGAGGATGATAATGAAGATGAGGATGAGGAGGAGGAAGAGGTTGAGGAGGAGGATGAGGATAGGACGAGGATGAGTATGAGGATAGGATAGATTGAGGATGAGGATGAAGACGAGGACGACGATGAGGATGAGGATGAGGATGAGGATGAGGATGAGGATGAGGATGAGGATGAGGATGAGGATAGGATGAGGATGAGTTGAGGATGAGGATGAGGATGAGGATGAGGAGGAGGATGACGATTATGAGCTTGTGTGTGAGGATGAGGATAGGAGGAGGATGAGGAGGAGGGCAAGGATGAAAAGGAGGATTAGGATAGGATGAGGATGAGGATGTGGATGAGGATGAGGAGGTGGATGGGATGAGGATGAGGATGAGGATGAGGATGAGGATGAGGAGAAGGAGGATGAGAATGAAGAGGAGGAGGAGGATGAGGATGAGTATGAGGATGAGAATGAGGAGGAGGATGAGGATGATAATGAAGATGAGGATGAGGAGGAGGATGAGGATGAGTATGAGGATAGGAAAGATTGAGGATGAGGATGAAGACGAGGACGAGATGGGGATGAGGATGAGGATGAGGATGAGGATGAGGAGGAGGAGGAGGAGGAGGATGACGATGAGGACGATGATGAGCATGTGTATGAGGATAATGATGAGGATGAGGATATAATGAGGATGAGGAGGAGGGCAAGGATAAAAAGGAGGATGTGGATAGGATGAGGATGAGGATGAGGATGGGGATGAGGATGAGGATACGAGGTGGATGAGGATACGATTAGGATGAGGTGGAGGTTGAAGATCAGGACGAGGATGAGGATGAGGATGAGGATGAGGATAGGATGAGGATGAGGATGAGGATGAGGACGAGGATGAAGATATGGACGAGGATGAGGATGAGGACGAGGATGATAAGGAGGATGAGGAGGAGTAGGAGGATGAGGATGAGGAGGAGGAGGAGTCTGAGGATGAGAAACATGATGAGGAGGATGGTAAGGAGGAGGATGTGGATGAGGACGAGGATGAGTATGAGGTGGAGGAAGAGGAGGAGGATGAGGATAAGGATGAGGATGTGGATGAGGAGGAGGATGAGGATGAGGTGGACGACGAGTGTGAGGATGAGTATGAAGATGAGGATGAGGATGAGTATGAAGATGAGGATGAGGATACAATGAGGATGAGGAGGAGGAGGATGAGGATGAGGAAGATGATGAGGATGAAAAGGAGGAGGAGGATGAGAATGAGGAGGAGGAGGAGTGTGAGGATGAGGAGGTGGATAAGGAGGAGGTTGTGGATGAGGACGAGGATGAGTATGAGGATGGGGAATAGTATGAGGACGAGGATGAGTACGAGGATGAGGAATAGTATGAGGACGAGGAAGAGTATAAGGAGGAGGATGAGGATGAGGTTGAGGATGATAATGATCCTCATCCTCATCCTCATTCTGATCCTCATCCAATCCTCATCCTCATCCTCTTCCTCTTCCTCATACTATCCTCATTCTCGTCCTCATCCTCATCCTATCCTCTTCCTCATCCTCATTCTAATTCTCGTCCTCATCCTCATCCTCATCCTATCCTATTCCTCATCCTCTTCCTCATCCTCTTCCTCATCCTCTTCCTCACCCACATCATCATCCTCTTCCTCATCCTCTTCCTCATCCTCTTCCTCATCCTCTTCCTCATCGTCATCCTCATCCTCATCTTCATCCTCATTCTCGTCCTCATCCTATCCTCATCCTCATCCTATCCACGTGCTCATCCTCATCCTATCCTCATCCTCATTCTTGTCCTCATCCTATCCTCATCCGCATCATCATCCTATCCTCTTGCTAATCCCCATTCAATCATCATCCTATTGTCGTCCTCATCCTATCCTCATCCTCATCCTCTTCCTGATCCTCTTCCTCATCCTCATCCTCATCCTTATCCTCATCCTCATCCTATCCTCCTCCTCATCCTCATCCTCATATTCATCCTATCCTCATGCTCATCCTAATCCTCATCCTATTCTCATCCTCATTCTGGTCCTCATTCTATCCTCATCCTCGTCTTCAGCCTCTTCCTCATCCTCATCCTCATCCTATCGTCATCCTCATCCTCATCCTCATCCTCATCCTATCCTCATCCTCATGCCATCCTCATCATCATCCTCATCCTCATCCTCTTCCTCTTCCTCTTCCTCATCCTATCCTCATCCTCATCCTCATCTTATGCTCATCCTCATTCTCATCCTCATCCTATCCTCAGCCTCGTCCTTATCCTCATCCTATCCTCGTCCTCATCCACATCATATCCTCATCCTCATTCTTGTCCTCATCCTATCCTCATCCTCATACTCATCATCATCTAATCCTCATCCTCATCCTCATCCTCTTCCTCATTCCCATCCTATCCTCATCCTCATCCTCATCCATTCCTCATCCTCATCCATTCCTCATCCTCGTCCTCATCCTATCCTCATCTTCATCATATCCTCATCCTCATTCTTGTCCTCATCCTCATCCTTATCCACATCCTCATTCCATCCTCATCCTCATCCTCATCTTGTCCACATCCTCATCATCATTGTCATCCCATCCTCATCCCTATCTTATCCTCATCCTCGTCCTCATCCTCTTCCTCTTCCTCTTCCTCTTCCTCTTCCTCATCCTCATCCTCATCCTATCCTCATCCTCATCCTCATCCTCGTCCTCACACTCATCCTATCCTCATCCTCATTCTCGTCCTCATCCTACCATCACCCTATCCACATGCTCATCATGATTGTCTACCCATTCTCATCCCTATCTTATCCTCATCCTCATTCTCTTCCTCTTCCTCATCCTCATCCTCATCCTCATCCTCTCGTCCTCATCCTCTTCCTCACCCTCATCCTATCCTCATCCTCATTCTCGTCCTCATCCTATCCTCATGCTCATCCTCATCCTCATCCTCATCCTCTTCCTCATCGTCATCCTCATCCTCATCTTCATCCTCATCCTCTTCCTCATCCTCATCCTCTTCCTCATCCTCATCCTCGTCCTGATCCTCATCCTCATCCTCTTCCTCATCCTCATCCTCATCCTATCCTGTTCCTGATCTTCATCCTCATATTCATCCTATCCTCATCCTCATTCTGGTCCTCATCCAATCCTCATCCTCACCCTCTTCCTCTTCCTCTTCCTATCCTGTTCCTCATCCTCATCCTCATATTCATCCTATCCTCATCCTCATTCTCGTCCTCATCCTCATTCTCGTCCTCATCCTCATTCTGGTCCTCATCCAATCCTCATCCTCATCCTCTTCCTCTTCCTCTTACTCTTCCTCATCTTCATCCTCATCCTCATCCTCATCCTCTTCCTCATTCTCATCCTATCCTCATCCTCATTCTCGTCCTTTTCCTATCCTCACCCTCTTCCTCATCCTCAACCTCATCCTAT
>NW_017721558.1:0-376 GCF_001865875.1 Lupinus angustifolius | reverse complement strand
TCATATTCATCCTATCCTCATCCTCATTCTGGTCCTCATCCAATCCTCATCCTCATCCTCATCCTCATCCTCATCCTCATCCTCATCCTCTTCCTCATCGTCATCCTCATCCTCATCTTCATCCTCATCCTCTTCCTCATCCTCATCCTCTTCCTCATCCCCATCCTATCCTCATCTAATCCTCATCCTCATCCACTTCCTCTTCCTCATGCTATCCTATTTCTCGTCCTCGTCCTCATCTTATCCTCATCCTCATCCTCATCCTATCCTCTTCCTCACCCTCATCCTTATCCTATCATTATCCTCATCCTCATCCTATACTCATCCTCATCCTCATCCTCATCCTCATCCTCATCCTCATTCAATCCTCATCCTC
>NW_017721557.1:0-4169 GCF_001865875.1 Lupinus angustifolius | reverse complement strand
CATCCTATCCTCATCCTATCCTCGTCCTCATCCTATCCTCATCCTCATCCTATCTTCACCCTCATCCTCTTCCTATCTTCACCCTCATCCTCTTCCTCATCCTCATCCCCATCCTCATCCTCATCCAATCCACATGCTCATCCTATCCTAATCCTCATCCTTTTCCTCATCCTCATCCTCATTCAATCGTCATCCTCATCCTCTTCCTCTCCCTCATCCTATCTTCATCCTCATTCTCGTCCTCATCCTATCCTCATCCTCATCCTATCCACGTGCTCATCCCCAACCTATCCTCATCCTCATTCTCGTCCTCATCCTATCCTCATCCTCTTCCAGATCCTCATCCTCATCCAATCCTCAACCTCATCCTCTTCCTCATCCTCATCCCCTTCCTTTCCTAATCCTCATCCTCATCCTTATCCAATCCTCATCCTCATCCTCATCTTATCCTCATCTTCATTCTCCTCCTCTTCCTATCCTCATCATCATCCTCATCCTCATCCTATCCTCATCCACTTCCACATCCTATCCTCATCCTTATCCTCATCCTCATCCACATCCTATCTCCTCCTCCTCATCCTCATCCTATCCTCATCCTCATCCTCTTCCTTATCCTCATCCTCGTCCTCGTCGTCTTCCTCTTCCTCGTCCTCATCCTATCCTCTTCCTTGTCCTCATCCTCATCCTATGCTCGTCCTCATCCACATGCTATCCTAATCCTCATTCTCGTCCTCATCCTATCCTCAACCTCTTCCATATCCCTATCTAATTCTCATCCTCATCCTCTTCCTCTTCCTCATCCCCATTCTATCCTCATCCTCATCCTATATTCATCCTCATCCTTGTCCTCTTCCTATCCTCATCGTCATCCTATTGTCATCCTCGTCCTCAACATCATCCTATACTCGTCCTCATCCAGATCTTATCCTTATCCTCATGCTCATGCTCATCCTATCCTCATCCCCATCCTCATCTTATCCTCATCCTCGTCCTCATCCCAATCCTAACTTCTTCCTCATCCTCTTCCTTATCCTCTTACTCATTCAATCCTCATCCTCATCCATATCCTCATCCTCATCCTCATCCTCTTCCTATTCCTATCCTCATTCTCGTCCTCATCCTCATCCTCATCCTGATCCTCATCCTCATCCTCATCCTCTTCCTCATCCTCATCCTCATCCTCATCCTCATCCTCTTCCTCTTCCTCATCCTCATCCTCATCCTCATCCTCATCCTCTTCCTCTTCCTCATCCTCATCCTCATCCTCATCCTCATCCTCTTCCTCTTCCTCATCCTCATCCTCATCCTCATCCTCATCCTCTTCCTCTTCCTCATCCTCATCCTCATCCTCATCCTCATCCTCTTCCTCTTCCTCATCCTCATCCTCATCCTCATCCTCATCCTCTTCCTCTTCCTCATCCTCATCCTCATCCTCATCCTCATCCTCTTCCTCTTCCTCATCCTCATCCTCATCCTCATCCTCATCCTCTTCCTCTTCCTCATCCTCATCCTCATCCTCATCCTCATCCTCTTCCTCTTCCTCATCCTCATCCTCATCCTCATCCTCATCCTCTTCCTCTTCCTCATCCTCATCCTCATCCTCATCCTCATCCTCTTCCTCTTCCTCATCCTCATCCTCATCCTCATCCTCATCCTCTTCCTCTTCCTATCCTCACTCTCGTCCTCATCCTCATCCTATCCTCTTCCTCTTCCTATCCTCATTCTCGTCCTCATACTCATCCTATCCTCATCCTCATCCAATCCGCATCCTCATCCTCATCCTCATCTTATCCTCATCCTCATCCTCATGCTCGTCCTCATCCTCATCCTCATGCTCGTCCTCATCCTCATCCTCATGCTCGTCCTCATCCTCATCCTCATGCTCGTCCTCATCCTCATCCTCATGCTCGTCCTCATCCTCATCCTCATGCTCGTCCTCATCCTCATCCTCATCCTCTTCCTCAACCTCATCGTCATTATATCCTCATCCTCATCCTCATCCTATCCTCATTCTGTTCCTCATCCTATCTTCATCCTCTTCCTCATCCTATCCTCATCCTCATCCTCAACCTCATCCTCATCCTCTTCCTCATCCTCTTCCTATCCTCATCCTCATTTTCATCCTCATCCTTATCCTCATTCTATCCTCATGCGAATTCTATCCTCATCCTCATTCTATCCTAATCTTATCCTCATCTTCATCGTCATCCTCTTCCTCGTCCTCATCCTCATGCTCGTACTTATTCTATCCTCATCTTATCCTCGTCCTCATCCTATCCTTATCTTCATTCTCTTCCTCATAATATCCTCATCCTCATCCTCATCTTATCCTCATCCTCGTCCTCATCCTAATCCTATCCTCTTCCTCATCGACATCCTATCCAGATCCTATCCTCATCCTCATCCTCATGCTCTTCCTCATCCTATCCTCATCCTCATCCTATCCTCATCCTCATCCTCATCCTATCCTCATTCTCATTTTGGTCCTAATCCTCATCCTCATCCTCATCCAATCCTCATCCTCATTATGTTCCTCATCCTGATGCTCGTCCTAATCCTATCCTCATCCTCATCCTATTCTCATAGTCATCCTCATCCTCATCCTCATCCTATCCTCATCCTCATGCTCATCCTATCCTCATCCTCATTCTATTCCTCATCCTATGTTCATCCTCTTCCTCATCCTATCCTCATCCTCGTCATTATCCTCAACCTCATCCTCATCCTCTTTCTCATCCTCTTCCTATCCTCATGCGAATCCTATCCTCATTTTATCCTCATCCTCACCCTCATTCTATCCTCATTTTATCCTCGTCTTCATCCTCATCCTCTTCCTCATCCTCATGCTCGTACTTATTCTATCCTCATCTTATCCTCATCCTCGTCCTATCCTCATGTTCATCCTCATTGTCATCGTATCCTCATCCTCATCCTATCGTCATCCTCATCCTCTCCTCATCTTATCCTCATCGTATCCTCATCCTCATCCTCATCCTCATCCTCAACCTCATCCTCATCCTCAGCCTCTTCCTTTTCCTCATCCTCATCCTCATCCTCATCCTCATCCTCATCCTTTCCTCATCCTCGTTCTCTTCCTCATCCTATCCTCATCATATCCTTATCCTTATCCTCATTCCTATCCTCATCGTCAACCTGATCCTCATCCTCATTCTCATCCTTTTCATAATCCTCATCCTATCCTCATCCATCCTCATCCTATCCTCATCCTCATCCACCTCCTCATCCTATCCCCATCCTCATTCTGTTCTGCATCCTATCCTCATTCTCATCCTCATCCTATTCATATCCTCATCCTCATTTTCGTCCTCATCCTATCCTCATCCTCATCCTATCCTCATGCGAATCATATCCTCATTCTATCCTCATGCTCGTCGTCCTTCTATCCTCATCTTATCCTCGTCTTCATCCTCTTCCTCTTCCTCTTCCTCAACCTCAACCTCATGCTCGTCCTCATTCTATCCTCATCTCATCCAATCCTCGTCCTCATTATGTTCCTCATCCTCATCCTCATCCTCATCCTCATCCTATCCTCATCCTCATCCTCATCCTCATCCTCATCCTCTTCCTCATCCTCATCCTCATCCTCATCCTCATCCTTATTCTCGTCCTCAACCTCATCCTATCCTCATCCCAATCCTATCCTCATCCCCAGCGTCATCCTATCCTTATCCTCATCCTCTTCCTCATCCTCATCCTCATCCTCATCCTCATGCCCGTCCTCATCATATCCTCATCCTCATCCACATCATATCGTCATCCTCATCCTCATCCTGATCTTATCCTCATCCTCATCCTCTTCCTCTCCTGATCCTCATCCTCATCCTATCCTCACCCACATCATCATCGTCATCCTCATCATATTGTCATCTTCATCCTCTCCTCATCCTATCCTCATATCATCCTCATCCTCATCCTCATCCTCATCCTCATCCTCATCCTCATCCTCATCCTCATCCTCATCCTTATCCACATCCTCATCCTCATCCTTATCCTCACCCTCTTCCCCATCCTATAATCATTCTCGTCCTCATCCTACCCTCATCCTCATCCTCATCATCATCCTCATCCTTTTTCTCGTCCTCAACCTCATCCTATCCTCATCCCCAGCGTCATCCTATTCTCATCCTCATCCTCTTCCTCATCCTCAT
>NW_017721556.1:0-561 GCF_001865875.1 Lupinus angustifolius | reverse complement strand
TCCTATCCTCATCCTCATCCTCTTCCACATCCTCATCCTCTTCCTCATCCTCATGCTCAGCCTCTTCCTTTTCCTCATCCTCATCCTCATCCTCATCCTATCCTCATCCTCATTCTCATCCTCATCCTATCCTCATCCTATCCTCATCCTTATCCTCATCCTATCCTCATCCTCATCCTTATCCACATCCTCATCCTCCTCCTTATCCTCACGCTCTTCCCCATCCTATAATCATTCTCGTCCTCATCCTACCCTCATCCTCATCCTCATTCTCATCCTCATCCTCATCCTATCCTTATCCTCGTCCTCATCCACATCCTATCCTCATCGTCAACCTGATCCTCATCCTCATCCTGTTCATAATCCTCTTCCTATCCTCATCCTCATCCTCCTCCTCATCCTCCTCCTCATCCTATCCTCATCTTCATCCTATCCTCATCCTCATTTATGTCCTCATCCAATCCTTGTCCTCATTATGTTCCTCTTCCTATCCTCATCCTCATCCTATCCTCATCCTCATCCTCATCCTCATCCTATCCTCATCATCATCCTCATCCTTAT
>NW_017721555.1:0-740 GCF_001865875.1 Lupinus angustifolius | reverse complement strand
TTATCCTCATCCTCATCCTGATCCTATCCTCATCCACATCCTCATCGTCATCCTCATGCTATCCTCATCCTCATCCTCATCCTATCCTCGTCCTCATACACATCCTATCCTCATCCTCATTGTCGTCCACATCGTATCCTCATCCTAATCCTCATCCTCATCCTATCCGCATCCTCATGCTCGTCCTACTCCTATCCTCGTCCTCATCCTATCCTCAACCTCATCCTCATCCTCATCCTCATCTGCATCCTCATCCTCATCCTTTTCCACATCCTATCCTCATCCTCAATGTCATCCTATCCTCATCCTCATTCTACCCTCTTCCTCAACCTCATTCTCGTCCTCTTCATCATCCTCATTCTCGTCCTCATCATATCCTCATCCTCATCCTCATCATATACTCATCCTCGTCCTATCCTCATCCTCATCCTCGTCCTTATCCTCGTCCTCATCCTTGTCCTCGTCCTCATCCTTGTCGTCGTCCTCATACTCATCCTATCCTCATCCTCATCCTATCCTCATCCTCATCCTCATCCTCTTCCTCATCCTCATCCTCGTCTCCATCGTCATCCTCATCCTCATCCTTTTCCTCAACCTCATCCTTTTCCTCATTCTCGTCCTCATCCTATCCTCATTCTCATCCTCATCCTCATCCTCATCCTCTTCCTCATCCTCATCCTAATCCTATCCTCTTCCTCATCCACATCCTATCCTCATCCTCATTCTCGTCCTGGTCCTAT
>NW_017721554.1:0-4959 GCF_001865875.1 Lupinus angustifolius | reverse complement strand
CATCCTCATCCTCATCCTCATCCTCATCCTCATCCTCATCCTCATCCTCATCCTCATCCTTATCCTATCCTCATCCTCATTCTCTTCCTCATCCTATCGTCATCCTCATCTTATCCTCATCCTCATCCTATGCTTATCCTATACTCATCCTCCTTATATCCTCATCCTCATCCACATCCTCATCCTCATCCTATCTTCATCCTCATACTTCTCCTCATGCTCTTCCTCATCCTATGCTCATTCTCGTCCTTATCCTACCCTCATCCTCATCCTCATCCTATCCTTATCCTCGTCCTCATCCACATCCTATCCTCATCCTCATCCTCATTGTCATCCTATCTTCATCCTATCCTCATCCTGTCCTCATCCTCATCCTCATCCTCTCCCTCATCCTCATCCTATCCTCATCCTCATTCTCTTCCTCATCCTATCCTCATCCTTATCCTCATCCTATCCTCATCCTCATCCTATCCTCATCCTCATTCTATCCTCATCCTATCCTCACCCTCATCCTTATCCACATCCTCATCCTCATCCTCATCCTCATCCTTATCCTCATCCTCTTCCTCATCCTATCGTCATTCTCGTCCTCTTCCTACCCTCATCCTCATCCTATTTTTCATCCTCATCCTATCCTTATCCTCGTCCTCATCCACATCCTATCCTCAAACTCATTCTAGTCCTCACCCTATTCTCATCCTCATCCTCTACTTCATCCAATCCTCATCCTCATCCTCTCCTCTTCGTCAACCTCATCCATATCCTATCCTCATCCTCATTGTCATCCTATCCTGATCCTCATTCTATCCTCTTCCTCAACCTCATCGTCATCCTATCTTCATACTCATCCTCATCCTCATCCTCATCCTATCCTCATCCTCATCCTCATTCTGTTCCTCATCCTATCTTCATCCTCTTCCTCATCTTATCCTCATCCACATTTTCGTCCTCATCTTATCCTCGTCTTCATCCTCATCCTTTTCCTCCTCCTCCTCCTCATCCTCATCCTAATCCTATCCTCTTACTTATCCACATCCTATCCTAATCCTATCCTCATCCTCATCCTCATCCTCGTCCTCATCCTATCCTCAACCTCATCATCTTCGTCATCCTCATCCTCATCCTCATCCTCATCCTCATCCTCATCCTCATCCTCATCCTATCCTCATCCTCATTTTCGTCCTCATCCTCATCCAATCCTCATCCTCATCATGTTCCTCATCCTATCCTCATCCTCATCCTTTCCTCATCCTCATCCTCATCCTACCCTCATCCTCATCCTACCCTCATCCTCATGTTGTTCCTCATCCGATACTCATCCTCATCCTCATCCTCATCCTCATACTCTTCCTCTTCCTCATCCGAACCCTATCCTCATCCTCATTTTCGTCCTCAACTTGTCCTTATCCTCATCCTGTCCTCAACCTCATCCTCATGCTCGTCCTCATTGTATCCTCATCTTATCCTCATCTTCATTCTCATCCTATTCCTCATCCTCATCCTCATGCTCGTGCTCATTCTAACCTCATCTTAACCTTGTGGTCATCCTCATCCTAATCTTCATGCTCGTCCTCATCCTATCCTCATTCTCAATTTCGTACTCATCTTCTTCCTCATCCTCATCCTCTTCCAATCCTCAATATGTTCCTCATCATTTCCTCATCCTCATCCTATCCTAATCCTAATCCTCATCCTCATCCTTATCCTCATCCTCATCCTATCCTCATCCTCATCCTCATCCTATCCTCATCCTCATCGTCATCCAATCCTCTTCCTCATCCTCATCCTCATGCTATCCTCATCCTCATGCTATCCTCAACCTCATGACCGTCCTCATCCTATCCTCATCCTCATCTTATCGTCATCCTCTTGCTGATCTATTCCTCTTCCTCATCCTCATCCTATCCTCATCCTTATCCAGATCCTATCCTCATCCTCATCCTCATGTTCGTCCTCATTCTATCCTCATCTTATCCCCGTCTTCATCCTCATCCTCTTCCTCCTCCTCATCCTCATCCTCATCCTCATGCTCGTCCTCATTCTATCCTCATCTTATCCTCGTCCTCATCCTATCCTCATCTTCATTCTTGTCCTCATCATATCCTCATCCTCATCCGCATCTTATCCTCATCCTCATCCTCATCCTAATCCTTTCCTCTTACTCATCCACATCCTATCCTCGTCCGATCCTCATCCTCTTCCTCATCCTATCCTCATCCTCTTCCTCATCCTATCCTCATCCTCATCCTCATCCTTATCCTCATCCTATCCTCATCCTAATCCTAATCCTCATCCTATCGTCATCCTCATTCTCGTCCTCATCCTCTTCCTCATCTAATCCTCATCCTCATCATGCTCCTCATCCTATTCTCCTCCTCATCGTAATCCAATCCTCATCCTCATGTTGTTCCTCATCCTATACTAATCCTCATCCTCATCCTATCCTCATCCACGTTTTCGTCCTCATCTTGTCCTCATCCTCACCCTGTCCTCATCCTCATCCTCATGCTCGTCCTCATTCTATCCTCTTCTTATCCTCGTCTTCATCCTCATCCTATTCCTCACCCTCATCCTCATGCCCGTCCTCATTCTAACCTCATCTTATCCTTGTCGTCATCCTCATCCTCATCTTCATGCTCGTCCTCATCCTCATCCTCATCTTCATTCTCGTCCTCATCCTCATCCTCATACTTTTCCTCGTCCTCTTCCTCCTCATCCTCATCCTATCATTACCCTCATCCTCATCCCCATCATGTCCTCATCCATATCCTCATCCTCATCTTCATCCTATCCTCATCCTCATTCTTGTCCTCATCCTATCCTCAACCTCCTTGTCATCCTCATCCTATCCTCATCCTCATCATCATCCCATCCTCATCCTCATCCTCATCCTCATCCTCATCCTCATCCTATCCTCATCCTCATTCTCGTCCTCATCGTATCCTCATTCTCATCATCATCTTCATCCTCATCCTTGCCCTCATCCTAATCCTATCCTCTTCCTCATCCACATCCTATCCTCATCCTCATTCTCGTCCTCATCCTATCCTCATCCTCATCCTAACCTCATCCTCATCCTAACCTCATCCTCATCATATCGTCATCCTCATCCTTATCCTATTCATATCCTCATCGTCATCCTCATCCTCATCCTATCCTCATCCTCATGCTCATCCTCATCCTCATCCTATCCTCATCCACATCATCATCCTCATCCTCATCCTCATCCTCATCATGTCCTCATCCTCATCCTCATCATGTCCTCATCCTATCCTCATCCTCATTCTCACCCTACCCTCATCCTCATCCTATTCTGATCGTCATCTTATCCTCATCCTCATGCTCGTCCTAATCCTATCCTCATCCTCGTCCTATCCTCATCTTCATTCTCAATCTCATCCTCTTCCTCATCCTAGCCAAATACTCATCGTCAACCTCATCCACATTGTCATCCTATCCTCATCCTGATCCTATCCTCTTCCTCAACCTCATCCTCATCCTATCCTCATCCTCATCCTCATGCTCATCCTCATCCTCTTCCTTATCCTCATCCTTATCTTATCCTCATTCTCGTCCTCAACCTATCCTCTTCAACATTTCATCCTCATCCTAATAATATCCTCATTCAATTCTTATCCTCATGTTCATCGTCATTCTATCCTCATCCTATCCTAATCCTCATCCTCATCCTCATCCTATCCTCATCTTCATTCTCTTCCTTTTCCTATCCTCATCCTCATGCCCGTCCTCATCCTCATCCTATCCTCATCCTCATACTCGTCCTCATACTCATCCTCATCCTCATCCTCATCCTGTCCTCATCCTCATGTTCGTCCTCATCGTCATCCTCATCTTCATCTTCTTCTTCCTGCTCATCCTCATCCTCATTCTATCATCACCCTCATCCTCATCCTCATCCTCATCCTCATCCTCATCCCAAACCTCATCCTATCCTTATCCTCAACGTCATCCTATCCTCATCCTCATCCTCGTCCTCTACCTCATCCTCATCCTCATCCTCTTCATCATCCTCATCCTCATCCTCATCCTATCCTCATTCTCATTTTTGTCCTCAACCACATCCTCATCCTATCCTCATCCTCATTCTCGTCCTCATCCTATCCTCATCCTCATCCTTTCCTCATCCTCATACTCATCCTATCCTCCTCCTAATCCCCATCCTCATTCTTGTCCTCATCCTATCCTCATTCTCATCCTCATCCTCTTCCTCATCCTAATCCTATCCTCTTCCTTATCCACATCCTATCCTCATCCTCATTCTCGTCCTTCTCCTATCCTCATCCTCAAACTATCCTCATCCTCATCCTATCTTCATCCCCATCCTCATCTTCATCTTATCGTCATCCTCGTCCTCATCCTCATCATATCCTCATCCTCATCCTCATCCTCATGCTCATCATCATCCACATCCTATCCTGATCCTCATTCTCGTCCTCATCCACATCCTGTCCTCATCCTCATGCTCGTCCTCATCCTCATCTTATCCTCATCCTCTTCCTCATCCAATCCTAATCTTCATCCTCTTCCATATCCTCATTCTATCTTTATCCTCATCCTCGTCCTCATTCTCGTCCAAATCCTAACCTCATCCTTGTCTTTATCATCATCCTATCCTCATCCTCATGCTCGTCCTCATCCTATCCTCATCCTCTTCCTCATCAAATCCTAATCCTCTTCCTCATCCTCTTCCTCATCCTCATCCAATCCTCATCCTCATCCTCTTCGTCATCCTCATTCTCGTCCTCATCCTATCCTCATCCAATCTTCGTCCTCATCGTCATCCTATCCTCATCCTCATCGTCATCATATCCTCATCATCATCCTCATCCTCTCCCTCTTCCTCACCCTCATCCTATCATCATCCTCATCCTCATCCTCATCCTCATCCTCATCCTATCCTCATCCTCATCCTCGTCCTCATCCTATCCTCATCCTCAT
>NW_017721553.1:0-535 GCF_001865875.1 Lupinus angustifolius | reverse complement strand
TCATCCTCATCCTATCCTCATCCTCATCCTATCCTCATCTTGTCCTCATCCTCATCCTCGTCCTCATCCTATCCTCATCCTCATCCTCTTCCTCATCCTCATCCGCATCCAATCCTCATCCTCATCCTCGTCCTCTTCCTCATCCTCATCCTCTTCCTCATGCTCATCCCCATCCTATCATCGTCCTCATCATCATCCAATCCTAATCCTCATCCTCATCTTCTTCCTCATACTCATCCTCGTCCTCATCCTCATCCTATCCTCATCCTCTTGCTCGTCCTCATCCTCTTCCTCATCTTCATCGTCTTCCTATCCTCATCCTCTTCCTATCCTCGTCCTCATCCTCATCCACATCCAATCCTCATTGTCATCCTCATCCTTTACTCATCCTCATCTTATCCTCATCCTCATCTATCCTCATCCTCATGCTCGTCCTCATCTTATCCTCATCCTCGTCCTCATCTTCGTCCTCATCCTCGTCCTCATCCTCATCCTCTTCCTCATCCCCATCCTATCCACATCCTCATCCTCTTCC
>NW_017721552.1:0-951 GCF_001865875.1 Lupinus angustifolius | reverse complement strand
TCGTCCTCTTCATCATCCTCATCCTCATCCTCATCCTCATCCTATCCTCATCCTCATTTTTGTCCTCATCCTATCCTCATCCTATCCATATCCTCATCCTTATGGTCATCCTCATTCTATCCTCATCCTCATCCACATTCTCATCCTATCCTCATCCTCATTCTCGTCCTCATCCTATCCTCATCCTCATCCTTTCCTCATCCTCATACTCATCCTATCCTCATCCTAATCCCCATCCTCATTCTTGTCCTCATCCTATCCTCATTCTCATCCTCATCCTCGTCCTCATCCTAATCCTATCCTTTTCCTGATCCACATCCTATCCTCATCCTCATTCTCGTCCTTCTCCTATCCTCATCCTCAACCTATCCTCATCCTCATCCTATCTTCATCCTCATCCACATCTTCATCTTATCGTCATCCTCGTCCTCATCCTCATCCTCATCCTCATCATCATCCATATCCTATCATGATCCTCATTCTCATCCTCATCCTATCCTCATCGCCTTCCTATCCACATCCTCATCCTACCCTCGTCTTCATCCACATCCTACCCTCGTCTTCATCCACATCCTATCCTCATCCTCATGCTCGTCCTCATCCTCATCTTATCCTCATCCTCCTCCTCATCCAATCCTAATCCTGATCCTCCTCCTCATCCTCATTCTATCCTTATCCTCATGCTCGTCCTCATCCTAACCTCATCCTTGTCCTCATCATCATCCTATCCTCATTCTCATGCTCGTCCTCGTCATATCCTCATTCTCATGCTCGTCCTCGTCCTATCCTCATCCTCATCCTGATCAAATCCTATTCCTCTTCCTCATCCTCTTCCTCTTCCTCTTCCTCTTCCTCATCCTATCCTCATCCTATCCTCGTCCTCATCCTCATCCTCATCCTATCCTCATCCTTATCGTCATCATATCCTCATCATCATCCTCATCCTCTTCC
>NW_017721551.1:0-1380 GCF_001865875.1 Lupinus angustifolius | reverse complement strand
ATCCTCATCATCATCCTCATCCTTATCATATCCTCATCCTCATCCCCATCCTCTTCCTCATCCTCATCCTATCCTTATCCTCATTCTCGTCCTCTTCCTATCCTCATCCTCGTGCTATTATCATCCTCGTCCTCATCCTCATCCTCATTCTATCCTCGTCATCCCATTCTCATCGTGATCCTCATCCTTATCGTCATCCTATCCTCATCATCATCCTCATCCTCTTCCTCGCCCTCATCCTCAACCTCATCCTCATCCAATCCTCATCCTCATCCTCTTCCTCTTCCTCTTCTTCTTCCTCTTCCTCTTCTTTGTCCTCATCCTCATCCTCTTCCTCATCCTCAACCTATCCACATCCTCATTCTCGTCCTCTTCTTATCCTCATCCTCGTCCTATTCTCATCCTCGTGCTCATCCTCATCCTCATCCTATCCTCATGCTCATCGTCATCATATCTCTCCCTCTTCCTCATCCCCGTCCGCATCCTATCCTCATCCTCTTCCTATCCTCATCCTCATCCTCATCCTCATCCAATCCTCATCCTCATCCTATACTCATCGTCATCCTCTTCCTCTTCCTCATCCTATCCTCATCCTCTTTCGCGTCCTCTTCCTATCATCATCCTCGTCCTATTCTAATCCTCGTCCTCATCCTCATCCTCATTTTATCCTCATCCTCATCCTCATTCCATCCTCATCCCATCCTCATCCTCATTCTCGTCGTCATCCTCATCTTCATCCTCATCCTATCCTCCTCCTCAACCTCATCCTCGTCCAATCCTCGTCCTCAACCTGATCCTGTCCTCGTCCTCCTCCACATCCTATCCTCATCCTCATTCTCGTCCTCATTCTATCCACATCCTCATCCTATCCTCATCCTATCCTCATCCTCATGCTCATCCTCATCCTATCCTCATCGTCATCCTCCTCCTCATCATCTTCCTCATCCTCATCCTCAGCCTCATCTTATCGTCATTCTCGTCCTCATCCTCATCATATCCTCATCCTCATCCTCATCATCATCCACATCCTATCCTCATCCTCATTCTCGTCCTCATCCTATCCTCATCCCCTTCCTATCCACATCCTCATCCTACCCTCGTCCTCATCCACATCCTATCCTCATCCTCATGCTCGTCCTCATCCTCATCTTATCCTCATCCAATCCTAATCTTCATCCTCTTCCATATCCTCATTCTATCCTTATCCTCATCCTCGTCCTCATCCTCGTGCTAATCCTCATCCTATCCTATCTTCGTCCTCATCCTCATCCTATCCTCATCCTCATCGTCATCATATCCTCATCATCATCCTCATCCTCTTCCTCTTCCTCTTCCTCTATCTCTTCCTCACCCTCATCCTATCATCATCCTCATCCTCAT
>NW_017721550.1:0-603 GCF_001865875.1 Lupinus angustifolius | reverse complement strand
TCATCCTCATCCTCATCCTCTTCCTCATCCTCATCCTCATCCTCTTCCTCATCCTCATCTTCTTCCAATCCTAATCCTCGTCCTCATCCTCATCCAATCCTAATACTCATCCTCATCCTATCCTCATCCTCATCCTATCCTCATCCTCATCCTATCCTCATCCTCATCCTCTTCCTCATCCTCTTCCTATCCTCATCCTCATCCTATCCTCATACTCATCCTAATCCTATCCTCGTCCTCATCCACATCCTTTCCTCATCCCCATTCTCGTCCTCATCATATCCTTATCCTCTTCCTTATCCTCATCCTTATCCAATCCTCATCCTCTTCCTCTTCCTCCTCCTCATCCCCATCATATCCTCATCCTCATCCTCATCCTCTTCCTCATCCTCATCCTCATCCTCATTCTCATCCTCATCCTATCCTCATCCTGATCCTATTCTCATCCTCGTCCTCATCCTCATCCTATCCTCGTGCACATCCACATCCTTTCCTCATCCTCATCCAATCCTCATCCTCATCCTCTTCCTTTTCCTCATCCTCATCCATTCCTCTTCCTCTTCCTCATCCAATCCTCATCCTCGTCCTCATTCTCGTCCTCAT
>NW_017721549.1:0-2265 GCF_001865875.1 Lupinus angustifolius | reverse complement strand
CATCCTCATCCTCTTCCTCATCCTCTTCCTATCCTCATCCTCATCCTATCCTCATACACATCCTAATCCTATCCTCGTCCTCATCCACATCCTTTCATCATCCCCATTGTCGTCCTCATCCTATCCTTATCCTCTTCCTTATCCTCATCCTTATCCAATCCTCATCCTCTTCCTCTTCCTCCTCCTCATCCCCATCATATCCTCATCCTCATCCTCTTCCTCATCCTCTTCCTATCCTCATCCTCATCCTCATTCTCATCCTCATCCTATCCTCATCCTGATCCTATTCTCATCCTCGTCCTCATCCTCATCCTATCCTCGTGCACATCCACATCCTTTCCTCATCCTCATCCAATCCTCATCCTCATCCTCTTCCTTTTCCTCATCCTCATCCATTCCTCTTCCTCTTCCTCATCCAATCCTCATCCTCGTCCTCATTCTCGTCCTCATTCTCGTCCTCATCCTCATCCTCATCCAATCCTAATCGTCATCCTCATTCTCATCCTCATCCAATCCTAATCCTCATCCTCATCCTCATCCTCTTCCTCATCCTCATTCTCATTCTCGTCCTTCTCCTATCCTCATCCTCAACCTATCCTTATCCTCATCCTATCTTCATCCTCATCCTCATCTTCATCTTATCGTCATCCTCGTCCTCATCCTAATCATATCCTCATCCTCATCCTCATCATCATCCTCATCATCATCCACATTCTATCCTGATCCTCATTCTCGTCCTCATCCTATCCTCATCCCCTTCCTATCCACATTCTCATCCTACCCTCGTCCTCATCCACATCCTATCCGCATCCTCATGCTCGTCCTCATCCTCATCTTATCCTCATCCTCCTCCTCATCCAATCCTAATCCTCATCCTCTTCCATATCCTCATTCTATCCTTATCCTCATCCTCGTCCTCATCCTAACCTCATCCTTGTCCTCATCCTCATCCTATCCTCATTCTCATGCTCGTCCTCGTCCTATCCTCATCCTCTTCCTCATCAAATCCTAATCGTCTTCCTCATCCTCTTCCTCTTCCTCTTCCTCATCCTCATCCAATCCTCATCCTCATCCTCTTCCTCATCCTCATTCTCGTCCTCATCCTATCCTCATCCTATCCTCGTCCTCATCCTCATCCTATCCTCATCCTCATCGTCATCATATCCTCATCATAATCCTCATCCTCTTCCTCTTCCTCTCCCTCTTCCTCACCCTCATCCTATCATCATCCTCATACTCATCCTCATCGTCATCCTCATCCTATCCTCATCCTCGTCCTCATCCTATCGTCATCCTCATCCGCATCCAATCCTAATCCTCATCCTAATACTCTTCCTCATCCTCATCCTATCCTGATTTTCATTATTTTCTTCATCCTATCCTCATCCTCGTCATCATCCTCATCCTATCCTCATCCTATCCTCATCCTCATTCTCGTCCTCATCTCATCCTCTTCCTCATCCTCATCCTCTTCCTCATCCTCATCCCCATCCTATCATCGTCCTCATCCTCATCCAATCCTCATCTTCATCCTCATCTTCTTCCTCATACTCATCTTCGTCCTCATCCTCATCCTATCCTCATCCTCATGCTCGTCCTCATCCGCTTCCTCATCTTCATCGTCTTCCTATCCTCATCCTCTTCCTATCCTCGTCTTCATACTCATCCACATCCTATCCTCATCCTCATTGTCATCCTCATCCTTTACTCATCATCATCTTATGCTCATCCTCATCCATCCTCATCCTCATGCTCGTCCTCATCTTATCCTCATCCTCGTCCTCATCCTCGTCCTCATCCTCATCCTCTTCCTCATCCTCATCCTCTTCCTCTTCCTCTTCCTCATCTTCTTCCAATCCTAATCCTCGTCCTCATCCTCATCCAATCCTAATACTCATCCTCATCCTCATCCTATCCTCATCCTCATCCTCTTCCTATCCTCATCGTCATCCTATCCTCATCCTCATCCTCATCCTATCCTAGTCCACATCCACATCCTTTCCTCATTCCCATTCTCGTCCTCATCCTATCCTTATCCTCATCCTTATCCAATCCTCATCCTCTTCCTCATCCTCTTCCTCCTCCTCATCCCCATCATATCCTCATCTTCATCCTCATCCTCTTCCTCTTCCTCATCCTCATTCTCATCCTCTTCCTCATCCTGATCCTATCCTCATCCTCGTCCTCATCCTCATCCTATCCTCGTCCACATCCACATCCTTTCCTCATCCTCATCCAATCCTCATCCTCATCCTCTTCCTCTTC
>NW_017721548.1:0-5501 GCF_001865875.1 Lupinus angustifolius | reverse complement strand
TCCTCATCCTCATCCTCATCCTATCCTCATCATCATCCTCATCCTTATCATATCCTCATCCTCATCCCCATCCTCTTCCTCATCCTCATCCTATCCTATTCCTCATTCTCGTCCTCTTCCTATCCTCATCCTATTATCATCCTCGTCCTCATCCTCATCCTCATTCTATCCTCCTCATCCCATTCTCATCGTGATCCTCATCCACATCGTCATCCTATCCTCATCATCATCCTCATCCTCTTCCTCTCCCTCATCCTCATCCTCATCCTCATCCAATCCTCATCCTCATCCTCTTCCTCTTCCTCTTCTTCTTCCTCTTCCTCTTCATCATCCTCATCCTCATCCTCTTCCTCATCCTCATCCTATCCACATCCTCATTCTCGTCCTCTTCTTATCCTCATCCTCGTCCTATTCTCATCCTCGTGCTCATCCTCATCCTCATCCTATCCTCATGCTCATCCTCATCATATCCTCATTATCATCCTCATCCTCTTCCTCTCCCTCTTCCACATCCTCATCCGCATCCTATCGTCATCCTCTTCCTATCCTCATCCTCATCCTCATCAAATCCTCATCCTCATCCTATACTCATCCTCATCCTCTTTCGCGTCCTCTTCCTATCTTCATCCTCGTCTTATTCTAATCCTCGTCCTCATCCTCATCCTCATTTTATCCTCATCCTCATTCCATCCTCATCCCATCCTCATCCTCATTCTCGTCGTCATCCTCATCCTCATCCTCTCCTCCTCCTCAACCTCATCCTCGTCCAATCCTCGTCCTCAACCTGATCCTATCCTCGTCCTCCTCCACATCCTATCCTCATCCTTATTCTCGTCCTCATCCTCATCATATCCTCATCCTGTCCTCATCCTCATGCTCATCCTCATCCTATCCTCCTCCTCATCCTCTTCCTCATCCTCATCCTCAGCCTCATCCTCTTCCTCATCTTATCCTCTTCCTCATCCTCCTCCGCATCCTATCGTCATCCTCATCCTTATCCTCATCCTCATCCACTTCCTCATGCTCATCCCATTCTATCATCGTCCTCATCCTCATCCAATCCTAGTCCTCATCCTCATCCTCTTCCTCATACTCATCCTTTCCTCATCCCCGTCCTCGTCCTCATCCTATCCTCATCCACATGCTCGTCCTCATCCTCTTCCTCATCTCCATCCTCTTCCTATCCTCATCCTCATCCTCTTCCTCATCCTCATCCTATCCTCGTCCTCAACCTCATCCACATCCTATCCTCATCCTCTTTCTTTTCCTCATCCTTTCCTCGTCCTCATCTTATCCTCATCCTCATCTATCCACATCCTCATCCTCATGCTCGTCCTCATCCTATCCTCATCCCCGTCCTCATCCTCGTCCTCATCCGCATCCTCTTCCTCATCCTCATCCTATATCCTCATCCAATCCTCATCCTCTTCCTCATCCTCATCCTCTTCCAATCCTAATCCTCGTCCTCATCCTCATCCAATCCTAATCCTCATCCTCATCCTATCCTCATCCTCATCCTCTTCCTCATCCTCATCCAATCCTCATCCTCTTCCTCATCCTCATCCTCTTCCAATCCTAATCCTCGTCCTCATCCTCATCCAATCCTAATCCTCATCCTCATCCTATCCTCATCCTCTTCGTCATCCTATCCTCGTCATCATCCACATCCTTTCCTCATCCCCATTCTCGTCCTTATCCTATCCATATCTTCTTCCTTATCCTCATCCTCATCCAATCCTCATCCTCATCCTCTTCATCATCCTCATCCTCATCTTCATCCTATCCTCATCCTCATCCTCATCCGCATCCTATCTTCATCCTCATCCTCATCCACTTGCTTATGCTTATCCCCATCCTATCATCATCCTCATCCTCATCCAATCCTAATCCTCATCCTCATCCTCTTCCTCATACTCATCCTTTCCTCATCCTCGTCCTCGTCCTCATCCTATCCTCATTCTATCCTCATCCACATGCTCCTCCTCATCCTTTTCCTCATCTTCATCCTCTTCCTATCCTCATCCTCATCCTCTTCCTCATCCTCATCATATCCTGATCCTCATCATCATCCACATCCTATCCTCATCCTCATTCTCGTCCTCATCCTTTCTTCATCCTCATCTTATCCTGATCCTCATCTATCCTCATCCTCATGCTCGTCCTCGTCCTATCCTCATCCTCGTCCTCATCTGCATCCTCTTCCACATCCTCATCCAATCCTCATCCTCATCCTCATCCAATCCTCATCCTCTTTCTCATCCTCATCCTCTTCCAATTCTAATCCTCGTCCTCATCCTCATACAATCCTAATCCTCATCCTATCCTCATCCTCATCCTCATCCTCTCCCTCACCCTCTTCCTCACCCTCTTCCTATCCTCATCTTCATCCTATCCTCATCCTCTTCCTCATCCTATCCTCGTCCTCATCCTATCCTCGTCCTCATCCACATCCTTTCCTCATCCCCATTCTCGTCCTTATGCTATCCTTATCCTCGCCCTTATCCTCATCCTCATCTTATCCTCATCCTCATTTTATCCTCGTCCACATCCACATCCTATCCACATCCTATCCTCATCCTCATCCTATCCTCATTCTCACCCTAATCCTCTTCCTCATCCTCATCCTATACTCATCCTCATCCTCTTCCACTTCCTCTTCCTCATCCTCGTCCTCATCCTCATCCAATCCTCATCCACATCCTATCCACATCCTCTTCCTCATCTTCATCCTATCCTCTTCCTCATCCTCTTCCTCTTCCTCATCCTCATCCATTCCACTTCCTCTTCCTCTTCCTCTTCCTCATCCAATCCTCATCCTCATCCTCATCCTTGTCATCTTCCTCATCCTCATCCAATGCTAATCCTCATCCTCATCCTCATCCAATCCTAATCCTCGTCCTCATTCTCTTCCTCATCCTCATCCTATCCTCATCGTCATGCTCATCCTCATCCTATCCTCATCCTCATCCTCATCCTAATCTTCTTCCTCATCCTCATCCTCATCCTCATCCTCATCCTATCCTCATCATCCTCCTCAGCCTCTTCCTCATCCTCATCCTTATCCTATCCTCATCTTCATTCCCATCCTCTTCCTCATCCTCATCCTATCCTCATCCTATCCTCATCCTCATCCTCATTCTATCCTCCTCATCCTCATCGTCATCCTATCCTCATCATCATCCTCATTCTCAGCCTCTGCCTCATCCTCATCCTCATCCTATCCTCATCCTCATCCTCACCCTCACCCTCATCCTATCCTCACCCTCATCCTCATCTCATCCTCATCCTCATCCTCATCCTCATCCTCATCCTCATCCTATCCTCATCCTCATTCTCGTCCTCTTCCTATCCTCATCCTCGTCCTATTCTCATCCTAGTCCTCATCCTCATCCTCATCGTCATCCTCATCCTATCCTCATGCTCCTCGTCATCATATCCTCATCATCATCCTCATCCTCTTCCCCTCCCTCTTCCTCATCCTCATCCGCATCCTATCCTCATCCTCTTCCTATCCTCGTCCTCATCCTCATCCTCATCCTCATCCTATTCTCATCCTCATCCTCTTCTTCTTCCTCATCCTATCCTCATCCTCTTTCGCATCCTCTTCCTATATTCATCCTCGTCCTGTCCTCATCCTCTTGCTCATCCTCATCCTCATCCTATCGTCATCCTCATTCTCATCCTCATCCTCGTCATCATCCTAATCCTATCCTCCTCCTCATCCTCATCCTCGTCCAATCCTCGTCCTCAACCAGATCCTATCCTCGTCCTCCTCCACATCTTATCCTCATCCTCATTCTCGTCCTCATCCTATCCTCATCCTCATCCTCATCCTATCTTCATCCTCATCCTCATCCTCATCCTATCCTCATCGTCATGCTCTTCCTATCCTCATATTCATCCTCATCCTATCCTCATCATCATTCTCATCCTCATACTCATCCTCATCCTCATCCTCATGCTCATCCTCATCGTCATCCCCATCCTATCCTCATCCTCATTCTCGTCCTCATCCTATTCTCATCCTCGTCGTCATCCTCATCATATCCTCGTCCTCATCCACATCCTATCCTCTTCCTCATCCTCATCCTAACCTCATTCTCATCCTCTTCCTCATCCTCTTCATATCCTCATCTTCATCCTCATCTTCATTCTATCCTCATCCTCATTCTCATCCTCATCCACATTCTCATCCTCATCCACATTCTCATCCAGTCCTCCTCTTCATCCCATCCTCATCCTCATGCTCATCCTCATCTTATCCTCGTCCTCATCCTATTCTCATCCTCATCCTATCCTCGTCCTCATCCACATCCTATCCTCATCCTATCCTCATACTCATCCTCTTCATCACCCTCATTGTCATCCTGTCCTGATCCTATCCTCACCCTGATGCTATCCTCATCCTATAATCATCCTCATCCTCATCCTCATACCCATCCTATCCTCATTCAATCCTCTTCCTCACCCTCATCTTATCCTCACCCTCATTCTCGTCCTCATCCTCTCCTCATCCTCATCCTATCCTCATCCTCGTCCTCATCCTCATCCTATCCTCAATTTCATCCTCTTCTTTATCCTCATCCTCATCCAATCCTCATCCTCATCCTCTTCCTCATCCTCATCCCTATCCTATCCTCATCCTTATCCTCATCCTATCCTCACCCTCATTCTCGTCCTCATCCTATCATCATCCTCATCTTTATCCTCATCCTATCCTCGTTCTCATCCACATCCTATCTTCATCCTCATTCTCGTCCTCATCCTATCCTCAACCTCTTCCTCATCCCCATTCTATCCTCATCCTCATCCAATCCTCATACTCATCCTCATCCTCTTCCTCATCCTCTTCCTATCTTCATCCTCGTCCTCATCCTCATCCTCATTCTATCGTCATCATCCTCCTCATCCCATTCTCATCCTCATCCTCACCCTATCCTCATCCTCATCGTCATTCTATCCTCATCCTCTTCCTCTCCGTCATCCTCATCCTCAACCAATCTTCATCCTCTTCCTCGTCCTCATCCACATCCTATCCTCATCCTATTCTCATCCTATCCTCATCCTCATCCTCATCCTCATCCTCATCCTCATCCTCTTCCTCATCCTCATCCTCATCCTCTTCCTCTTCCTCCTCCTCATCCAATCCTCATCCTAATCGTCATCATCTTCCACATCCTCATCCTGTCCTCGTCCTCATCCACATCCAATCCTCATCCTCATGCTCGTCCCCATCCTATCCTCATCCAATCCTAATCCTCATCATCATCTTCATCCTCATCCTCATCCTTATCCTCATCCTATCCTCATCCTCATGCTCGTCCTCATCCACATCCTATCCTCATCCTCATACTCGTCCCCATCCTATCCTCATCCAATCCTAATCCTCATCATCGTCCTCATCCTCATCCTCATCTTATCCTCATCCTCATCCTATCCTCATCGTCATCCTCATCCAATCCTAATCCTAATCCTCATCCTCGTCCTCATCCTCATCCTCA
>NW_017721547.1:0-1324 GCF_001865875.1 Lupinus angustifolius | reverse complement strand
CTCATCCTCTTCCGCTTCCTCATCCTCATCCTCATCCTCATCCAATCCTCATCCTCATCCTCTTCCTCATCCTCTTCCGCTTCCTCATCCTCATCCTCATCCTCATCCAATCCTCATCCTCATCCTCATCATATCCTCATGCTCATCCTCATCATATGCTCATCGTCAACCTCATCCTCTTCCTCATCCTCATCCGCATCCTATCCTCATCCTCTTCCTCGTCCTCATCCTCATCCTATCCTCGTCCTGATCCACATCCTATCCTCATCCTCATGTTGGTCCTCATCCTATCCTCATCCTATCCTCATCCACATCCTATCCTCATCCTCATCCTCATCCTCATCCTCATCCTCATCCTCATCCTCATCCTCATCCTCATCCTCATCCTCATCCTCATCCTCATCCTATCCTTATCCTCGTCCTCAGCTTCATCCTATCCTCATCCTCATCCTCATCCTTTTCCTCATCCAATCCTCATCCTCATCCTTTTCATCCTTGTCATCCTCATCCTCATCCCCATCCTACCCTCATTTTGATCCTCATGCAATCCTCATCCTCATCCTCATCCTCATTCTCCTCCTCCTCCTAGCCTCATCCTCATTCTCCTCCTCCTCCTATCCTCATCTTATCCTCGTCCTGATCTTCATCCCATCCTTGTCCTCATCTACATCATATCATCATCCTCATCCTCATCCTCATCCTTATCGTCATCCTCATCTTCATCCTCATCATATCCTCCTCGTCATCCTATGCTCATCCTCATCTCATCATATCCTCATCCTCCTTCTCGTCCTTATTCTATCCTCATGCTATCCTCATCCTCATCCTTGTCCTATCCTCATCCTCATCCTCTTCCTCTTCCTCATCCTCCTTCTCATCCTCTTCCTATCCTCCACCTCATCCTCATCCTCATCCTTATCCAATCCAAATCCTCATCCTATCCTCATCCAAATTCTCATCCTCATCCTATTCTCACCCTCATCCTCATCCTCATCCTCATCCTCATCCTGTCCTCATCCTCTTCCTATGCTCCTCCTCGTCCTTATCCTCATCGTCATTCTCGTCCTCATCCTCATCATATCCTCATCCTCATCCTAACCCTATCCTCATCCTCATTCTCATTTTCATACTATCCTCATCCTCGTCCTCATCCTACGCTCATCCTCGTCCTCATCCTCATTCTATCCTCATCCTCATCCTCATCCTCATCCTATCCTCTTCCTCTTCCTCTTCCTCTTCCTCATCCTCATCCTATCGTCATCCTCATCCTAATCATATCCTCAACCTCATCCTCATCCTCATCCTCATCCAATCCTCATCCTCA
>NW_017721546.1:0-374 GCF_001865875.1 Lupinus angustifolius | reverse complement strand
TCTTCCTCATCCTCATCCTCATCCTCATCCTCATCCTCATCCTCATCATATCCTCATGCTCGTCCTCATCCTCCTCATCCTCATCCTCTTCCTCATCCTCATCCCCATCCTATCCTCATCCTCATCCACTTTCAATCCTCCTCGTCATCCTCTTCCTCACCCTCATCCTATCCTCATCCTCATCCTCGTCCTCATCCTATCCTCAACCTCATCCTCTTCCTTATCCTCATTCTCATCCAATCCTCATCCGCATCCACTTCCTCATCCTCATCCCCATCTTCATCCTCATCCTCATCCTAGCCTCATCCTCATCCTCTTCCTCATCCTCATCCTCATCCTATCCTCATCCTCATTCTTGTCCTCATCCCATCTCC
>NW_017721545.1:0-236 GCF_001865875.1 Lupinus angustifolius | reverse complement strand
CTATCTTCGTCCTCATCCTATCTTCATCCTCATCCTCATCCTCTTCCTCATCCTATCCTCATCCTCATCCCCATCCTATCCTCATCCTCATCCTCATCCTCATGTTCATCCCATCCTCATCCTCATCCTCATCCTGATCAATACTCATCCTCATGCTTGTCCTCAATCTATCCTCAGCCTATCCTCATCCTCTTCCTCTTCCTCATCCTCATCCTCAACCTATCCTCATCCTCATT
>NW_017721544.1:0-917 GCF_001865875.1 Lupinus angustifolius | reverse complement strand
CATCCTCATCCTATCCTCATCCTCATCCTCATCCTCATCCTATTCTATTCCTATCCTCATCCTCTTCCTCATCCTCATCCTCATCCAATCCTCATCCTCATGCTATATTCATCCTCTTCCTCGTCCTCATCCTCATCCAATCCTAATCCTCATGCTCGTCCTCATCCTCATCCTCATCCGTTTCCTCATCCAATCCTCATCCTCATCCTCATCCTATCCTCATCCTCATCCTCATCCAATCCTAATCCTCATGCTCGTCCTCATCCTCATCCTCATCCAATCCTAATCCTCATGCTCGTCCTCATCCTCATCCTCATCCAATCCTAATCCTCATGCTCGTCCTCATCCTCATCCTCATCCAATCCTAATCCTCATGCTCGTCCTCATCCTCATCCTCATCCAATCCTAATCCTCATGCTCGTCCTCATCCTCATCCTCATCCAATCCTAATCCTCATGCTCGTCCTCATCCTCATCCTCATCCAATCCTAATCCTCATGCTCGTCCTCATCCTCATCCTCATCCAATCCTAATCCTCATGCTCGTCCTCATCCTCATCCTCATCCTCTTCCTTTTCCTCATCCTATTCCTCTCCCTCTTCCTCTTCCTCATCCTCGTCTAATCCTATTCCTATTTCTCATCCTCACCCTTCTCCAATCCTCATCTTCATCCTCATCCTCATCATCATCCTATCCTCATCCTCACGCACTTCCTCATCCTATCCTCATCCTCATGCTCGTCAAATCCTCATCCTCATCCTCATCCACATCCTATCCTCATCCTCATCATTTTCCTCATCCTATCCTCATCCTCATGCTATCCTCATCCTCATCCTCATCCTCATCCTCATCCTCATCCTATCCTCATCCTATTCTCATCCTATCCTCATCCTCTTCCTCATCCTCATCCTCATCCTCA
>NW_017721543.1:0-898 GCF_001865875.1 Lupinus angustifolius | reverse complement strand
TCATTCTTATCCTCATTCTCGTCCTCATCATATCCTCATCCTCTTCCTCTCCTCATCCTCGTCCTCATCCTATCCTCGTCCTCATTAACATCCTATCCTCATCCTCATTCTCGTTCTCATCCTCATCCTCATCCTCAAGCTCATCCAATCCTCATCCTCATCCTCATCCTCTTCCTCATCCTCTTCCTCATCCTTATCCTCATCCTCTTCCTCATCGTCATCCTCATATTCATCCTCATCCAATTCTCATCCTCATCCTCATCCTATCCTCATCCTCTTCCTCATCCTCATCCTCATCCTCATCCCCATCCTCATCCCCATCCTCAACCCCATCATATCCTCGTCCTCATCTTCATCCTCTTCCTCTTCTTCTTCCTATCCTCATCCTCATCCTCATCCCATCCGCATGCTCATCCTCATCGTCATCCTCATCGTCATCCTCATCCTCATCCTCATCCTCATCCCCATCCTCATCCCCATCCTCAACCCCATCATATCCTCGTCCTCATCTTCATCCTCTTCCTCTTCTTCTTCCTATCCTCATCCTCATCCTCATCCCATCCGCATGCTCATCCTCATCGTCATCCTCATCGTCATCCTCATCCTCATCCTCATCCTCATCCTATCCTCATCCTCATTATCATCCTCATTCTTAAACTGTCCTTATCCTCATGCTTTTCCTCATCCTCATCGTCATCCTATCCTCATCCCATCCTCATGCTCATCCTATCCTCCTCCTCATCCTCATCCTCATCCTAATCCTAACATCATCCTCCTCTTATCCTCATCCTCGTCCTCATCCTCATTCTCTCCTCGTCCTCATCCTCATCCTATCCTCATCCTCCTCCTCATCTTCATCCTATCCTCATCATCCTCATCCTCATCCTCATCCTCAACC
>NW_017721542.1:0-1534 GCF_001865875.1 Lupinus angustifolius | reverse complement strand
TCTCATCCTATCCTCATCCTCTTCCTCATCCTCATCCTCATCCAATCCTCATCCTCACCCTCATCCTCAAGCTATATTGATCCTCATCCTCATCCAATCCTCATCCTCATCCAATCCTCATCCTCATCCAATCCTCATCCTCATGCTCGTCCTCATCCTCATCCTCATCCGTTTCCTCATCCAATCCTCATCCTCATCCTATCATCATCCTCATCCTCATCCGCATCCAATCCTCAACCTCATCCTCATCATATCCTCATCCTCTTCCTATCCTCATCCTCGTCCTGATCCTATCCTCGTCCTCATCAACATCCTATCCTCATCATAATTCTCGTCCTCATCCTCATCCTCATCCTCAAGCTCATCCAATCCTCATCCTCATCCTCATCTTCTTCCTCATCCTCATCCTCATGCTCATCCTATCATCATTCTCGTCCTCATCCTATCTACTTCCTCATCCTCTTCCTCTTCCTCATCCTATCCTCATCCTCATCCTCTTCCTCATCCTAATCCTCATCCTCATCCTCATTCAAAACCTCATCCTCATCTGTTTCCTCATCCAATCCTCATCCTATCCTCTTCCTCATCGTCATCCCCATCCTCATCCCCATCCTCAACCCCATCTTATCCTCATCCTCATCTACATCCTCTTCCTCTTCCTCTTCCTATCCTTATTCTCGTCCTCGTCCAATCCTCATCCTCATCCTCATCCTCATCCCATCCTCATGCTCATATCCTCATCCTCATGCTCATCCTCATCCTCATCCTCATCCTCATGCTCATCCTCATCGTCATCCTCATCGTCATCCTCATCCTCATCCTCATCCTCATCCTATCCTCATCCTCCTCCAATCCTCATCCTATCCTCGTCCTCATCGTCATCCACTTCTTGATCCTCATCCTCATCCTCACCCTATTGTCATCCTCATCCTCATCCTATCCTCATCCTCATCCTCATTCTTAAACTGTCCTCATCCTCATGCTTTTCCTCATCCTAATCCTCATCCTATCCTCATCCCATCTTCATGCTCATCCTATCCTCATCCTCATCCTCATGCTCATCCTCATCCTAACATCATCCTTTTCCTATCCTCATCCTCGTCCTCATCCTCATTCTGTCCTCGTCCTCGTCCACATCTTATCTTCATCCTCATACTCGTCCTCGTCCTCATCCTATCCTCATTCTCATCAAATCCTCATCCTCAACCTATCCTCATCCTCCTCCTCATCCTCATCCTCATCCTATCCTCATGCTGATCCTCATTCTCGCCTTCATCCTATCCCCATACTCATTCTCGCCCTCATCCTATCCTCATCCTCATCCTATTCTCATCCTTATGCTCGTCCTAAAACTATCCTCATCCTCATCCTCATCCTCATCCTCATCCCCATCCTATCCTCTTCGTCATCCTCATCCTCATCCTCTTCCTCATCCCCATCCTATCCTCCTCCTCATCCTCATCCTCATACTTTCCTGCTCCTCATCTTCATCCTCGTCCTCATCCTATCCTCCTCCTCATCCTCATCCTCATCC
>NW_017721541.1:0-3849 GCF_001865875.1 Lupinus angustifolius | reverse complement strand
CTCATCCTCATCCTACCCTCATCCTCATCCTATCCTCATCCTCAAACTGTCCTCATCCTCATGCTTTTCCTCATCCTATCCTCATCCCATCCTCATGCTCATCCTCATCCTCATCGTCATCCTCTTCCTCATCCTATCCTTCCATCCTAACCTCATACTCTTCCTCATATCATCCTCATCCTCTTCCTCATCCTCATCCTCTTCCTCTTCCTATTCCTCTCCCTCTTCCTCTTCCTCATCCTCTTCCAAATCCACATCCTCATGCTCTTCGTCATCCTCATCCAAATCCAAACCTCATCCTCCTCCTATTCCTATTGCTCTTCCTCGTCCTCATCCTTCTCCAATCCTCATCCTCTTCCTCATCCTATCCTCATCCTCATCCTCATCATCATCCTACCCTCATCCTCACCCACTTCCTCATCCTATCCTCACCCTCCTCCTCATCCTTATCCTCATACTCTTCCTCATCAAATCCTCATCCTCATCATCATACTATCCTCATCCTCATCCTCATCATTTTCCTCATCCTATCCTCATCCTCATGCTATCCTCAGTCTCATCTTACTCTCATCCTGTCCTCATCCTCATTCTCATCCAACCCTCACCCTCATCCTCATCCTCATCCTCATCCTCATTCAATCCTCATCCTCATGCTCATCCTCATCCTCATCCTCATCTGTTTCCTCATCCAATCCTCATCATCATCCTATCATCATCCTCATCCTCATCCTCATCTGCATCCAATCCTCAACCTCATCCTCTTCCGTATACTCATCCCCATCCTATCCTCATTCTCATCCTCATCCAATCCGCATCCTCGTCCTCTTCCTCATCCTCATCCTATCCTCATCCTCATTCTCGTCCTCATCATATCTTCCTCCTCGTCCTCATCTTATCCTCGTCCTCATCCACATCCTATCCTCATCCTCATTCTCGTCCTCATCCTCATCCTCATCCTATCTTCATCCTCATGCTCATCCAATCCTCATTCTCATCCTCTTCTGCATCCTCATCCTCATCCTCTTCCTCATCCTTATCCTCATCCTCATCCTCATCCTCATCCTATCCTCATTCTCTTCCTCATCCTCATCTAGTTCTCATCCTCATTCTCATCCTCATCCTCATCCTATTCTCATCCTCATGCTCGTCCTCATCCTATCCTCATCCTCATCCTCTTCCTCATCCTATCCTCATCCTCATCCTCATCCTTTTCCTCATCCTCATCCTCATCCTCATCCTCATCCTCATCCTCATCCTCATCCTCATCCTCATCCTCATCCTCATCCTCATCCTCATCCTCATCCTCATCCTCATCCTCATCCTCATCCTCATCCTCATCCTCATCCTCATCCTCATCCTCATCCTCATCCTCACCATAATCCTCATCCAATTCTTGTCCTCTTCCTCCTCCTCATCCTCATCCTCATCCTAACATCATCCTCTTCCTATCTGATTCCTCGTCCTCATCCTCATGCTATCCTCGTCCTCATCCACATCTTATCTTGATCCTCATTCTCGTCGTCATCCTCATCCTCGTCCTCTTCCTCATCCTCATCCTCATCTTGTCCTCATCATCCTCACCTCATCCTCATCCAATCCTCATCCTCATCCTCATCCTCATCCTAATCCTCTTCCTCTTCCTATTCCTCTGCCACTTCCTCTACCTCATCCTCATTCTCATCCTCTTGTTCTTCCTCATCCTCATCCTCATCCTCATGCTATTCTCACCCTCATGCTCTTCCTCATCCTCATCCAAATCCAATCCTCATCATCATCCTTCTCCTATTCCTATTCCTCTTCCTCTTCCTCATCCTCATCCTTCCCTAATCCTCATCCCTCCTCTTCCTCATCCTTATGCTCATCCCCATCCTCCTCCTATCCTCATCCTCATCCTCATACTCATCCATCCTCATCCTCATCCATCCTTATCCTCATCCTCATCCTCTTCCTCATCCTCATCCTCATCCTAATCCTCTTCCTCTTCCTATTCCTCTGCCTCTTCCTCTTCCTCATCCTCATCCGATCCTCATCCTCATCCTCTTTCTCATCCTCTTCCTCTTCCTCATCCTCATGCTATTCTCATCCTGATGCTCTTCCTCATCCTCATCCAAATCCAATCTTCATCATCATCCTTCTCCTATTCCTATTCTTCTTCCTCTTCCTCATCCTCATCCTTCTCTAATCCTCATCCTCTTCCTCATCCTCATCCTCATCATCATCCTATCCTCATCCTCACGCACTTCCTCATCCTATCCTCGTCCTCATGCTCGTCCAATCCTCATCCTCATCCTCATCCACATCCTATACTCATCCTCAGCATTTTCCTCATCCTCATGCTATCCTCAAACTCATCCTATTCTCAACCAATCCTCATCCTCTTCCTCATCCTCATCCTATCTTCATCCTCTTCCTCATCCTCATCCAATCCTCATCCTCATTCTCGTCCTCATCCTCTTCCTCCTCCGTTTCCTCATCCAATCCTCATCCTCATCCTATCACCATCCTCATCCTCATCCTCGTCAGCATCCAATCCTCAACCATATCCTCTTCCGCATCCTCATCCCCATCCTATCCTCATTCTCATCCTCATCCTCATCCTATCTTCATCCTCTTCCTCATCCTCATCCTATCTTCATCCTCTTCCTCATCCTCATCCTATCTTCATCCTCTTCCTCATCCTCATCCTATCTTCATCCTCTTCCTCATCCTCATCCTATCTTCATCCTCTTCCTCATCCTCATCCTATCTTCATCCTCTTCCTCATCCTCATCCTATCTTCATCCTCTTCCTCATCCTCATCCTATCCTCATCCTCATGCTCGTCCAATCCTCATCCTCATCCTTATCCACATCCTATCCTTATCCTCATCATTTTCCTCATCCTATCCTCATCCTCATCCTATCCTCATCCTCATCCTATTCTCATCCTATCCTCATCATCTTCCTCATCCTCATCCTCATCCTCATGCTCGTCCTCATCCTCATCTCATCCGTTTCCTCATCCAATCCTCATCCTCATCCTATCACCATCCTAACCCTCATCCTCATCAACATCCAATCCTCAACCTTATCCTCTTCCGCATCCTCATCCCCATCCTATCCTCATTCTCATCCTGATCCAATCCTCATCCTCATCCTCTTCCTCATCCTCATCCTATCCTCATCCTCATTCTAGTCCTCATCATATCCGCATCCTCTTCCTATCCTCATCCTCGTCCTCATTCTATCCTCGTCCTCATCCATATCCTATCCTCATCCTTATTCTCGTCCTCATCCTCATCCTCATCCTATCCTCATCCTCACCTCATCCTCATCCTCATCCTCCTCCTCATCCTCCTCCTATCCTCATCCTTATCCTCCTCCAATCCTCAATCTCATCCTCATCCTCATCCTTATCCTCATCCTCATCCTTAGCCTCATCCTCTTCCTCATCCTCATCCTCATCCTCATCCAATCCTCATCCTCATCGTCTTCCTCTTCCTATTCATCTCCCTCTTCCTCTTCCTCTTCCTCATCCTCACCCAATCCTCATCCTCATCCTCTTCCTCTTCCTCTTCCTCATCCTCATCCTCATTTTCATCCAATCCTCATCCTCATTCTCGTCCTCATCCTCATCCTCATCCGTTTCCTCATCCAATCCTCATCCGCATCCTATCACCATCCTCATCCTCATCCTCATCAGCATAAACCCTCAACCTTATCCTCTTTCGCATCCTCATCCCCATCCTATCCTCATTCTCATCCTCATCCAATCCTCATCCTCATTCTCGTCCTCATCATATCCTCATCCTCTACCAATCCTCTTCCTCATCCTCATCCTCATCTTCTTCCTCATCCTCATCCTCATCCT
>NW_017721540.1:0-1182 GCF_001865875.1 Lupinus angustifolius | reverse complement strand
ATCCTCATCCTCATTCTCGTCCTCATCCTCATCCTATCCTCATGCTCTTCCTGATCCTCATCCTCATCTAGTCCTCATCCTATTCCTCATCCTCTTCTTCATCCGCATTCTATCACCATCCTCATCCTCATCCTCATCAGCATAAATCCTCAACCTTATCCTCTTTCGCTACTCATCCCCATCCTATCCTCATTCTCATCCTCATCCAATCCTCATCCAATCCTCATCCTCATCCTCTTCCTCATCCTATCCTCATCCTCATACTTGTCCTCATCATATCCTCATCCTCTTCCAATCCTCATCCTCGTCCTCATCCACATCCTATCCTCACTCGTCCTCATCCTCATCCTCATCATATCCTCATCCTCATGCACATCCAATCCTCATCCTCATCCTTATCCTCTTCCTCATCCTCATCCTCATCCTCATCCTCATCCTCATCTGCATCCTCATCCTCATCCTCATCCTCATCCTCATCCTCTTCCTCATCCTCATCCAAAACTCATCGACATCCTCATCCTCATCCTCATCCTCACCCTCTTCCTATTCCTTTCCCTCTTCTTCTTCCTCATCCTCATCCTCTTCCTCTTCCTCATCCTCATCCTCATCCTCATCCTCATCCTATCCTGATCCTCATGCTCTTAATCCTCATGCTATCCTCATCCTCATCCTATTCTCATCCTATCCTCATCCTTCTCCAATCCTCATCCTCAACCTCTTCCTCATCCTCATCCTCATCCTCATCATCATCCTATCCTCATCCTCACGCACTTCCTCATCCTTTCCTCATCCTCATGTTCGTCCAATCCTCATCCTCATCCACATCCTATCCTCATCCTTATCATTTTCCTCATCCTATCCTCATCCTCATGCTATCCTCATCCTCATCCTATTCTCATCCTATCCTCATCCTTCTCCAATCCTCATCCTCAACCTCTTCCTCATCCTCATCCTCATCCTCATCATCATCCTATCCTCATCCTCACGCACTTCCTCATCCTTATTTTCGTCCAATCCTCATCCTCGTCCTCATCCACATCCTATCCTCATCCTCATCATTTTCCTCATCCTATCCTCATCCTCATGCTATCCTCATCCTCATCCTATTCTCATCCTATTCTCATCCTCTTCCTCATCCTCATCCTCACCCAATCCTCATCCTCATCCTCATCCTATCTTCAT
>NW_017721539.1:0-348 GCF_001865875.1 Lupinus angustifolius | reverse complement strand
CTCTTCCTCATTCTCGTCCTCATCCTATCTTCATCCTCTTCCTATCCTCATCCTTGTCCTCTTCCTATTCTCGTCCTCAGCCACATCCTATCCTCGTCCTCAGCCACATCCTATCCTCATCCTCATTCTCGTCCTCATCCTCATCCCATCCTCATGCTCTTCCTGATCCTCATCCTCATCTAATCCTCATCCTATTCCTCATCCTCTTCTTCATCCGCATCCTATCACCATCCTCATCCTCATCCTCATCAGCATAAATCCTCAACCTTATCCTCTTTCGCTACTCATCCCCATCCTATCCTCATTCTGATCCTCATCCAATCCTCATCCTCATCCTCTTCCTCATCC
>NW_017721538.1:0-1887 GCF_001865875.1 Lupinus angustifolius | reverse complement strand
ACTCATCGACATCCTCATCCTCATCCTCATCCTCATCCTCTTCCTATTCCTTTCCCTCTTGCTATCCTCATCCTCATCCTATCCTCATCCTCATCCTCAAACTGTCCTCATCCTCATGCTTTTCCTCATCCTCATCCTCATCCTATCCTCATGCTCATCCTCATCCTCATCTTCATCCTCTTCCTCATCCTATCCTCCTCCTATCCTCATCCTCATCCTCATTCTGATCCTCATCCTATCCTCATTCTCATTCTCATCCTCATCCTCATCCTATTCTCATCCTCATGCTCATCCTCATCCTATCCTCATCCTCATCCTCTTCCTCATCCTATCCTCATCCTCATCCTCATCCTCATCCCAACCTCATCCTCTTCCTATCCTCATCCCCATCCTCGTCTTAACATCATCCTCTTCCTATCCTCATCCTCATACTCATCCTCATTCTATCCTCGTCTTCATCCACATCCTAACTTCTTCCTCATTCTCGTCCTCATCCTCAGCATCTCCTCATCCTCATTCTATCCTCATCCTCATCCTCATCCTATCTTCATCCTCATCCTCATCCTCATCCTATCCTCATCCTCATGCTCGTCCTCACTCTATCCTGATCATATCCTCACCATCGTCATCCTCTTCCTCATCCTATCCTCGTCCTCATCCTATCCTCATCCTCATCTTATCCTCTTTCCCATCCTCTTCCTCATCCTAATCCAAATCCTATCCTCATCCTCATTCTCATCCCCATACTATCCGCATCCTATTCCGATCCTCATCCTATCCTCATCCTCATACTCTTCCTCATCCAATCCTCATCCTCATCCTCATATTCTTCATCTTCCTCATCCTCATCCTCTCCTCATCCTCCTCTTCATCCTCATCCTCATCCTATCCTCATGCTCTTCCTCATCCTATCCTCATGCTCTTCCTCATCCTATCCTCATGCTCTTCCTCATCCTCATCCTCATCCAATCCTCATCCTATTCCTCATCCTCTTCCTCATCCACATCCTTGTCCTCATCCTATTCTCGTCCTCATCCACATCCTACCCTCATCCTCATTCTGGTCCTCATCCTCATCCTATCCTCATGCTCTTCCTCATCCTATCCTCATGCTCTTCCTCATCCTATCCTCATGCTCTTCCTCATCCTCATCCTCATCCAATCCTCATCCTATTCCTCATCCTCTTCCTCATCCACATCCTTGTCCTCATCCTATTCTCGTCCTCATCCACATCCTACCCTCATCCTCATTCTGGTCCTCATCCTCATCCTATCCTCATGCTCTTCCTCATCCTCATCCTCATCCAATCCTCATGCTCGTCCTCATTCTATCCTCATCCTTTCCACATCCTCATCCTATCCTCATCCTCAAGCTCATCGTATCATCATCCTCATCCACTTCCTCATCTGTATCCTCATTCTCGTCCTCATCTAATCCTCATCCTCATCCTATCCTCATTCTCGTCCTCATTCTATCCTCATCCTTATCCTCTTCCCTATCCTCTTCCTCATCCTAATCCACATCCTATCATCATCCTCATCCTAATCCACTTCCTCATCCGCATCCTCATCCACTTCCTCATCCGCATTTTCGTCCTCTTCCTATCCTCATCATGATCCTATCCTCATCCTCATCCTCATTCTCGTCCTCATCCCATCCTCATCCTGATCCTCATCATGTTCCTTATCCTCATCCTCATGCTAGTCCTCATCCTATTCCTCGTCCTCATTCTCTTCCTCATCCTCATTCTTGTCCTCATCATATCCTCATCATATCCTCATCCTCATGCTCATCCTCATCGTCATCCTCATCCTCATCCTCTTCCTCATGCTCGTCCTTATCCTCATCCTCATCCTCATCCTCATCCTCATCCTCATCCTCTTCCTC
>NW_017721537.1:0-542 GCF_001865875.1 Lupinus angustifolius | reverse complement strand
TTCTACTCCTACTCCTATCCTCATCCTATCCTCACCCTCATTCTCGTCCTCATCCTCATCCTATCCTCATCCTCATGCTGGTCCTCATCCTATCCTCATCCTCGTCCTCTTCCTCATTCTCTTCCGGATCCTCGTCCTCATCCAATCCTCATCCTCATCATATCCTCACCCTCATGCTCATCCAATCATCTTCCTCTTCCTCATCCTCATCCTATCCTCATCCTCATTCTCGTCCTCATCATATCCTCATCCTCTTCCTATCCTCGTCCTCATCCACATCCTATCCTCATCCTCATCCATTACTCATCCTCATCCTCGTCCTCATCGTCATCCTCATCCAATCCTCTTCCCCATCCTCATCCTCATGTTTGTCCTCATCCTCATCCTTGTCCAATCCTCATCTACATCCTCTTCCTCATACTCATCGTATCCTCATCCTCATGTTTGTCCTCATCCTCATCCTTGTTCTATCCTCATCCTCATCCTCATCCTCATCCTCATCCTCATCCTCATCCTCATCCTCATCCTCATCCTCATCCTAT
>NW_017721536.1:0-1824 GCF_001865875.1 Lupinus angustifolius | reverse complement strand
TCATCCTCATCGTCATCCTCATCGTCATCCTCATCCCCATCCTATCCTCATCCTCATCCAATCCTAATCCTCATCCTCATCCTCTTCCTCATCCGCATCCTCATCCTCATCCTCATCCTTATCCTAATCCTCATCATCTTCCTCATCTGCATGCGCCTGCTCGTCCTCAAACTGTCCTCATCCTCATCCTTATCCTCATCCTCATCCTCATCCTCATCCTCATCCTCATCCTCATCCTCATCCTCATCCTCATCCTCACCCTATCCTATCCTATCCTCATCCTCATACTCATCCTCATCCAATCCTCATCCTCATCCTCATCCTCATCCTCATCCTCATCCTCATCATATCCTCGTCCTGATCCACATGCTATCCTCATCCTCATTCTCGTCCTCATCCTATCGTCATCCTCATCCTGTTCCTCATCCTCATTCTCATCCCCATCCTCATCCAATCCTCATCCTCATGCTCTTCCTCATCATATCCTCATCCTCATCCTATTCCTCATCCTATTCCTCATTCTCGTCCTCTTCCCAATATCATCCTCTTCCTCATCCTCATCCCCATCCTCATCCTCATCCAATCTTAATCCTCATCCTCATCCAATCGTAATCCTCATCCTCATCCTCATCCTATCCTCATCCTCATGCTCGTCCTCATCCTATCATCATCTTCATCCTCATATTCTTCCTCATCCTCATCCTATCCCCATCCCCATCCTCATCCTCATCCTCTTCCTCATCCTCATCCTCATCCTCATCCGCATCCTCATGCTCGTCCTCATCCAATCGTTATCGTCATCCTAATCTTCTTCCTCATCCTCATACTTATCCTCATCCAATCCTCATCGTCATCCAATCCTCATCCTCATCTTATCCTATCCTCATCCTCATGCTCGCCCACGTCCTATTCTCATCGTCATCCTCATCCTCATCCTATGCACATCCTCTTCCTCAACGTCATTGTCATCCTATCCACATCCTATCCTCATCCTCATCATCATCCTCTTCCTCCTCTTCATCCTCATCCTCATCGTCATCCTCATCCTCATCCTCATCCTCATCCTCATCCTCATCCTCATCCTCATCCTCATCCTCATCCTCATCCTCATCCTCATCCAATCCTCATCCTTTTCCTCATCCTCATCCTATCCTTATCCTCATGCTCTTCCTCATCCTCTTCCTCAACCTCATCCTCAACCTCATCCTCATCCTCATCCTCTTCCTCATCCACATCCTATCCTCATCCTCATTCTCGTCGTCGTCTTACTCTTATCCTCATCCAATCCTCATCCTCATGCTGGTCCTCATCCTATCCTCATCCTCATCCTCGTCCTCCTCCTCATTCTCTTCCTCATCCTCATTCCCATCCAATCCTCATCCTCATCCTATCCTCAACCTCATGCTCATCCAATCATCATCCTCTTGCTCGTCCTCATCCTCGTCCTCATCCACATCCTATCCTATCCTCATCCTCATCCTATCCTCATCCGCATCCTCATCCTATCCTCATCCGCATCCTCATCCTATCCTCATCCGCATCCTCATCCTATCCTCATCCGCATCCTCATCCTATCCTCATCCGCATCCTCATCCTATCCTCATCCGCATCCTCATCCTATCCTCATCCGCATCCTCATCCTATCCTCATCCGCATCCTCATCCTATCCTCATCCGCATCCTCATCCTATCCTCATCCTCAAGTTTGTCCTCATTCTCATCCTCGTCCTATCCTCATCTTCATCCTCGTCCTCATCCTATCCTCATCCTTTTCCTCATCCTCATCCTCATCCTCTTCCTCTTCCTCTTCCTCTTCCTCTTCCTC
>NW_017721535.1:0-2105 GCF_001865875.1 Lupinus angustifolius | reverse complement strand
CATCCTATCCTCATCCTCATTCTCGTTCTCATCATATCCTCATCCTCTTTCTATCCTCGTCCTCATCCACATCCTATCCTCATCCTAATCCATTACTCATCCTCATCCTCATCCACTTCCTCATCCTCATCCTATTCTCATCCTCATCCAATTCTCTTCCTCATCCTCATCCTATCCTCATCCTCATCCTCATCATATCCTCATCCTCATTCTTGTCCACATCCTGTCCTCATCCTCTTGCTCGTCCTCATCCTCATCCTCATCCTATCCTAATCCTCTTGCTCATCCTCCTCCTCATCCTCATCTTATACTCTTCGTCATACTCATCCAATCCTCATCCTCATCCTCATCCACATCCTATCCTCATCCTCATCCTCATCCACATCCTATCCTCATCCTCATCCTATCCCCGTCCTCCTCCACATCCTATCCTCATCCTCATCCTATCCCCGTCCTCCTCCACATCCTATCCTCATCCTCATCCTATCCCCGTCCTCCTCCACATCCTATCCTCATCCTCATCCTATCCCCGTCCTCCTCCACATCCTATCCTCATCCTCATCCTATCCCCGTCCTCCTCCACATCCTATCCTCATCCTCATCCTATCCCCGTCCTCCTCCACATCCTATCCTCATCCTCATCCTATCCCCGTCCTCCTCCACATCCTATCCTCATCCTCATCCTATCCCCGTCCTCCTCCACATCCTATCCTCATCCTCATCCTATCCCCGTCCTCCTCCACATCCTATCCTCATCCTCATCCTATCCCCGTCCTCCTCCACATCCTATCCTCATCCTCATCCTATCCCCGTCCTCCTCCACATCCTATCCTCATCCTCATCCTATCCCCGTCCTCCTCCACATCCTATCCTCATCCTCATCCTATCCCCGTCCTCCTCCACATCCTATCCTCATCCTCATCCTATCCCCGTCCTCCTCCACATCCTATCCTCATCCTCATCCTATCCCCGTCCTCCTCCACATCCTATCCTCATCCTCATCCTATCCCCGTCCTCCTCCACATCCTATCCTCATCCTCATCCTATCCCCGTCCTCCTCCACATCCTATCCTCATCCTCATCCTATCCCCGTCCTCCTCCACATCCTATCCTCATCCTCATCCTATCCCCGTCCTCCTCCACATCCTATCCTCATCCTCATCCTATCCCCGTCCTCCTCCACATCCTATCCTCATCCTCATCCTATCCCCGTCCTCCTCCACATCCTATCCTCATCCTCATCCTATCCCCGTCCTCCTCCACATCCTATCCTCATCCTCATCCTATCCCCGTCCTCCTCCACATCCTATCCTCATCCTCATCCTATCCCCGTCCTCCTCCACATCCTATCCTCATCCTCATCCTATCCCCGTCCTCCTCCACATCCTATCCTCATCCTCATCCTATCCCCGTCCTCCTCCACATCCTATCCTCATCCTCATCCTATCCCCGTCCTCCTCCACATCCTATCCTCATCCTCATCCTATCCCCGTCCTCCTCCACATCCTATCCTCATCCTCATCCTATCCCCGTCCTCCTCCACATCCTATCCTCATCCTCATCCTATCCCCGTCCTCCTCCACATCCTATCCTCATCCTCATCCTATCCCCGTCCTCCTCCACATCCTATCCTCATCCTCATCCTATCCCCGTCCTCCTCCACATCCTATCCTCATCCTCATCCTATCCCCGTCCTCCTCCACATCCTATCCTCATCCTCATCCTATCCCCGTCCTCCTCCACATCCTATCCTCATCCTCATCCTATCCCCGTCCTCCTCCACATCCTATCCTCATCCTCATCCTATCCCCGTCCTCCTCCACATCCTATCCTCATCCTCATCCTATCCCCGTCCTCCTCCACATCCTATCCTCATCCTCATCCTATCCCCGTCCTCCTCCACATCCTATCCTCATCCTCATCCTATCCTCATCCTCGTCCTCATCCTCATCCTCATCCTCATCCTCACCCTATCATCATCCTCACCCTATCCTCATCCTCACCCTATCCTCATCCTCGTCCTCAAACTATCCTCATCCTCATCCTCATCCCCATCCTCATCCTCATCCTCATCCTCATCTTCGTCCTCACCCTCATCGTATCCT